>NW_028239776.1:0-25000 GCF_047967505.1 Dipteris shenzhenensis | reverse complement strand
TCTCCGGTTTTACAATCTAGTAACAAGTCGAGCGAGTAGAAGCCTTCGATACATCTAGACTCCGACGAGGACAAAACAAAGATTGATTGATTTGCTTATCCCAACCATTCAGTACTCTGGAGTAGGGATTCTCGAAGAAGCGACGCTAGACTCGGATCCTTAGAAGCATTAGATTGGCCAAGAGAAGGGAGGGTATGGAGTCTTCTATCCATTATTAGAGCTTAAAATAGGCATGATATTGAATCCTCTATCGGTTGATCGACTATATGGTTATAGTCCCGATTCGGCATACGGGTGTGGGAGAACTACCTCATTACTGAGAATCTCGAATGTGGATAATGTAAATCTTCAAAGATACTATCGGTTTCTACGATATATATTATGAGGAGGTACCTCCCCCTCCCCTGACGTAAGTGAAGTATTATCCCTATTGAAGGGAGGTACATCATCTAGACTATCTTCTATCCTACTGGAAATGGATGAATCTCCCCGGGTGGGATTTGAACCTACGACCAATCGGTTAACAGCCGACCGCTCTACCGCTGAGCTACCGAGGAAAGTGGCAGATGATTCAATCCCATATACTTCCAGAGACTCTTGTTCCTTGAGCCGCCCCTTGATCTGCAAGACGTTAACCACTCGAAGACCCAAAGCTTTCTTCGAGACTTCATGAACCTCGCGTACACCCTAACTCTCATTATAGGAAGAAGCAGTAATGATAGCAATCCCTTTTGCCTTCTCGGATAGAGCCTACGAATCGGGGGGGGGCTGGTGTGGAAGATCTCGGTCATGGTTGATCTTGGTCGTGATTGATCGCCCCCCCCCCAACCCCAAGATGCATATCGATCGATCACCAATCACTAGTTCTATTTCTCCTTTCCGGAAAACATAGTAGAATAGTCACAGGATACTTATAGAGGTATAAGGAATATCTTGGAAAGGAGAAGAAAAAAACTCTTAGGAGACAAGAGAAACGAAGGCAGTTAGCAGTAGAATAATACCAATCATCAATCCGAATGAATAAGAAGATACTCTCCCGCCCATGGAACCCCACGATCCGTATCGATATCAATAATTGCAGGCGGGTGGAGGATCCATAAACTTGAATCCATAAATGGAATGAATGAGTCTACGGGGGGAAAGTATGGATAAGGGGTGAAAAATGAAGAAAAAAGGGGAAAGAGAACGTGAGGGGGAGGGGGGGGGAAGTGGGGGATAGTCGGGATGAAGAAAATGAATCGGAGCTTTGCGAAACGAAAGTAGCAGTTTATGGAAAGGGTGGAATTGGTAAGTCAACAACAAGTTGTAATATATCAATAGCTTTGGCGAGACGCGGAAAACGGGTATTGCAAATTGGATGTGATCCGAAACATGATAGTACTTTCACCCCCACGGGATTCTTGATACCTACCATTATAGACACTTTGCAATCGAAGGATTACCACTATGAAGATGTGTGGCCTGAGGATGTCATTTATAAGGGTTATGGCGGAGTGGATCGTGTTGAAGCAGGGGGACCACCTGCGGGAGCTGGTTGTGGGGGATACGTAGTGGGAGAAACGGTTAAATCATCGAAAGAATCGAATGCTTCTTATGAATATGATACTACTCTATTCGACGTTTTAGGGGACGTAGTCCGTGGAGGTTTTGCCGCTCCATCGAATCATGCGGATTATTGCATTATTATCACGGATAATGGATTCGATGCCCCTTTTGCAGCAAATCGTATTGCTGCGTCGGTTAGGGAGAAGGCACATACCCACCCATTGCGATTAGCAGGTTTGGTGGGGAATCGGACATCTAGGAGAGATCTCATTGATAAACATGTAGAAAGCCTGCCCGATGCCTGTGCTGGAAGTGTTGCCTCTCATTGAGGACATTCGGGTCTCGAGGGTGAAGGGGAAAACATTGTTTGAAACGGCTGAATGTCAATCAGATCTCAATTATGTTTGTGATTTCCATCCCAATGTGGCGGATCAGATATTGTCTCGACCAGAAGGGGTTGTGCCAAGGGAAATTCCAGATAGAGAATTATTCAGTCTGCTCTCCGATTTCTATCTGAATCCCGATGGTGGGGGGCAGAGGAATGCCCAGCAAACTCAACAGGATATTCTGCTTGATTTTACGATGATTCGAAACCGAAACTGCAAATTTCTTGTATGTGTACCCTTTCTGAGGAAACCCTTTCACGAAGACTCCCGAAACTCTCACTTTTGAATGTGAAACCGGAAATTATCACACTTCTTGCCCCATTAGTTGTGTGGCTTGGTTATATCAAAAGATCGAAGACAGCTTTTCCCCAGTGGTAGGTACAAAGACTTGTGGTTATTTCTTACAGAACGCTCTTGGAGTTACGATCCTTGCGGAACCTCGTTATGCAATGGCAGAGTCGGAAGAGGGGGACGTCTCGGCCCAATTAAATGATCAAGGGGAATTGGAGAGAATTTGTATCCAAATAAAACGAGATAGAAACCCTAGTGTCATTATTTGGATTGGCACATGTACCACGGAAATAACAAAGACGGACCTAGAAGGCATAGCACCCAAGCTAGAAAACGAACTTGGAGTACCAATTGTAGTTGCGCGGGCCAATGGATCGGATTATGCTTTTACTCAGGGAGAGGATACTGTATCAGCTGCCACGACGCATCGGTGTCCGGAATTTGACATATCTAGACACGAACAGAAACAGGATTTAGTTGGGGGTGTTGACACTGCGACGACGGAAGCGGGGGGGGCTAATCCGGAGGGACGGAAATTAAAGAATCATGCTTCAGTTCTTTTTGGATCTCTAACTTCAACTGTAGCTTCTCAACCGAATCCGGAATCGAAACGTCAATCCATTCAGGTATCGGGGTGGTTACCCTCCCAGAGATATACTGAACTTCCATCATTAGGCAAGGGAGTGTATGTTTGCGGCGTGAATCCCTCTCTGAGCCGTACAGCGACGACTCTGATGCGGCGTCGTAAATGCCAGTTAATTGGAGCACCTTTTCCTATTGGTCCTGATGGGACGCGTGCTTGGATAGAAAAGATTTGTTCCGCCTTTAATATGGAACCTCAGGGTTTGAAGGAGAGGGAGGATGAGATATGGAAGAGTCTGAGAGACTATCTTGAGATAGCAGCTGGTAAATCTATATCTTTTACGGGAGATAATCTATCAGAAATTTCTATAGCAAGATTCCCAATTCGCTGCGGAATGGTTGTCTACGAAACAGGTATTCCCTACATGGATAAACGATATCAAGCTGCCGAGCCATCTTTCTCACGAGATACTTGCAAAGAGATGGGTACACTCATGCCACGGATCGTGGAAAAACCGGATAATTATAACCAGATACAGCGTATGCATGAATTAAAACCTGATTCAGCAATTACTGGAATGGCTCATGCCAATCCTTTAGAAGCAAGAGGTATTGATACAAAATGGTCTGTCGAGTTCACCTTTGCCCAAATCCATGGATCCACTAATGCGAGGGATGTGCTTGAACTTGTTACTCGTCCCCTACGGCGTAATAATAATCCGGGGCGTCTGGGTTGGAGTAACCTGTCGAAGCAGATGGTAACAAATCACTAAATTATAGAATTATTGGGTGACGGGAAGTGACCATTGAGGGAAATGCATAGAGACGTCTCCAAATTCTTAATCATGGGATTCTGTCTCCTCATGATTAAGAAATCCATCGACTCCTTTCCGAAGGAGTTGCTGTGCTAGCTACGGGAGTGGTACGGAGAGGTTGCCGGCACTCTACGGGAAAAAAAAAAAACTGAAAAATATGGGAAGGAAATAATTATGAACGTAGAAAGCGTTCAAATGTCGTTGTATCTACTGCAGGTTTCGCTGCTTACTCGGGTGAAGGTGGCAGGTCCACCTATAATATTCGGACTATATTATGGATTACTAACAACATTACCCGTTGGACCCTCCCAAATACTATCCATAAGAGCTTTTCTTTTGGGAGGGAATCTTAGTGGTACCGTCGCTTTGAGTGGTTTGATGATGGGATAGCTACTAATATTTCTGTCAATATTCTGTTCACCTCTATATGCATTGATAGTGAAACCACATGTTGTAACTGTCCCAATAGTACCATATGTCCCAATAGTACCATACATGTTATTTTACTGGTTCCGAACCAAGGATTTACCGGATTATCGAACTCTACGTCCGACCAATTCACTCAGTGACTTTCGAATCGGTAATATATTCTTGGATAGTTTCATTTTCCAGATTTTAAATCCAATTCTTTTACCAAGTCCCGTATTGGCGAGACCAATTCACCTATTTATTTTTCGATATAGCAACAACATAACATTTCTGATTAGTAGTTTCGTGGGTTGGTCACTCGGTCATATGTCATTCAGCTACTTGTCCAGATTACTTCTGGTTCGCGTAGAATATGATTCACCCATACTCTACCTGCTGATGAAACGCGTCATTTACAAAACTTTTAGTATTGTTGTTCTCATTAATGTACTGGTTTATTTGGGTAAGGCTCCAGTACCTCTCTTCACCAAGAATTTTGAAGACGAACTTGTCTTGCTCGATAACAATCTCCGGGAGTTGTCAGATTCGATGCTATGGATTTTCAAGTCGTGGCCCACGTCCTTGTTCGACCCATACAAACCAAATCGTCCTTTACGATATATAGAGAATAGCCGATTCGGCGGCGATAGCTTAGTGAAGAAGCAAGTATCAAATCACTTTTTCAGCAAATGTTTGACTAGTGGAAAACAGCGGTTGGCTCTCACGGCGTTACCCAGTTTGTCGATCTTTGGAGACCAGTTAGGAACCTCGTTAGAGGATTCGGATATGCCACTTCCAGCTCATCATCTGCATGAAGACTGGATTTTGAACCAATTCAGGAAAAACAAGGATTTGAATAATGAGTTAAAGGACCGAATTCGATTCCTAGACACCGAGCCTATCTTCTGGAAAGCGATGGAAAGAAGGACCGGATTGGCTGATAACGGAGGTGAATTACCTAAGATTTATGATCCATTTTTGAATAATTCATGTCGTGCTAGGATTCCAAACTCGGATTCATTCTGGATACTGTCTGATTCATTGGCATCGCAAGCGGTTGACAACAACGAGTATGCCAATGAATTGAATTCCGGTAATAAGATTCGGGATTGGGTGTCTATCAGGTATAAAGAGTTGAGAAGCAATGAGATTCCTCTTCCCCGGGAAGCATTACCTAAAAATGCTTTGCAAATATTTATTTTCATGTTCGAAACACCGGATGATGCCGTGATTGAAGATGTTGTGGGAGAAACAAACTATTCAGTTTCGAAGGGTGATTCCACCCCCGTAACTTGGGATCAAGTCTTCAAATTTTCTTCATCTCCGACAGAGTTAGCTTTATTCTTCACCTATCTCAGAGATGATTGTGGTGCCTTCGATTGGATCCGCTTGCTAGACGTACCTCTAATTGGTGGGGAAAGACTTGACTCTTCAAAACAAAAAATACGTTCGATCCTCGAGATTGAGGAACTGTCGGAGGAATTGGCCCGCAATACTCACTTAATATATGATAATAGGTTCGATGTCGCGGGTGGGTCAACTGATATTCGTAACAGAAAGTTAAAAAATTTAGCAATCAGCGTCGGGAAGACGCGGCTGAAAACACGCAGACTGGTCAAACGTTTTGCAAAAAGCTCTGATTTTCGTCGGAAACCTATAAAAGGCTCTATGCGCTCCAGAAGACGTAAGACACTGGTTTGGGAAGTATTTCAAGATAAGGCACATTCACCTCTCTTCTTTAGATTAATGGAACTACCCACTCCGTTTCGATTTCCTGCCGGAGAATTAACTGGTGTAGATTTTGAGGAATCGGCCGGTGACGCGAGGAGAGAAACTAGTACCCAACCCGAACAGGAACTAATATCTCTTTCATCCTCGAGAGAGGGGGAGCGAGCGAAATCCGACCGCCCAGCTATAGCAGCTAGGTTCGATGTGAGTTCCATCCACACGGGGCGGGGTTTATTATTGGTTATGCAATCGACTCTTCGGAAATATGTGAAACTGCCTGTATTGATAACACTCAAGAATTTCGGTCGTATTTTATTTTTTCAAGCTCCCGAATGGGATGAGGATTGGAGTGAGTGGCGCAAAGAATCCCACATCAAATGCACCTACGACGGCGAGGGATTCTCACACACTCGTTTACCCGGTCGTTGGTTGAAGGAGGGTCTTCAGATAAAGATTTTGTATCCTTTCCGGTTGAAGCCTTGGCGTACTCGCGGGAGGAGGCGCCCAACCATTTTGGAAAATGATATGAATCCCAGGTATCTCAAGACTCGGGAATCGGGGAGAAAAAATAGATTGAGGCGAGGAAAATCTCCATCTAGCTATTTAACAGCTTGGGGATTCCAAACAGATGTACCTTTTGGAACTATTAAGAAAGATCCCTCCTTCTGGAAACCTATCCGGAAGAAATTGATGAGAATTTTGAGACGTAGTCTCGCATTGCGGACTAGGCAAATGCGTCGTCTCTACTCCAAATTGGGTGTATCCGCAAGGTTTCCATTGGGGAAATTGAATTTCCTTCGTAAAATTGAAGGGATTTGGGAGAATTGGAGTGGAACCGATTTTGTTGGGGGAGATATTCCAAATGATACAGGGACCGGGTGGAAAGAGGGGCCGTCACACGGTGAACCAGGTACTGGTGGAATAGATGAAACATCAATTCCCATTGATAATAAATCCCGATACTTTGCGGGTACCGATGATGAACCAGTAAAAGATACCGTTGGTGGATCCAAATCCGAACCCGAATCAGACATGCATGCATTCAGAAATCTGTTAACCGAAGGGGTTGGCGGGGGTGGGCGTAGCACCACAAATCACTCCGTTTTAGTAAACCGGGAATAGATGACAGACTAATTAATACAAATCTGACTAGTTCTTTGAGATTCCAAACGAAATTAGTCAATATTCAGGGAATTTATTTGAGATCCCGCATATCGGTCGCAGAATTGTTTGAGAAGTATCTTCTACTAGTAGCGGGATTATTTCGAAGAGTCAATAGAGCTTTTGCTCATTATCTCGACAATTTTGCTAGATTTCGGGTGCAACTGGTGAAAGTGACGAATCAAGTTGGTGGGGTTCATGGGGATGCAAACCACCCAATTCTAGCTATTTCCGGAATTAGGGAGGGAATACCGCGAGTTATCGATAATCAATCTATAGGATTACCGTCTCAGGCGCACATTCACGACATTCTGTGGCATGTAAGCATGAAAAACAACCTGGATTTGGATTCTTTGATGGAAATTGCGGAAGATAGCAAGGATGCTGGGTATCTCGATAACCGGAAGGGATGTAAGGATAATGAGAATCTGGATGATGCTTCGGAAGATTGGAATTATCCGCGCGGTGATCATGGTTGTTATCCGAAAGGGGGAGGGGAAACCCCAGAATTTTTTGATGGCGGTAAACATGACGGGGGAAAGAGCGATTCCGTGGGATGTCCCGATGACAGAACTGGCGGGATTGTACGTGGGTATGGTATCGATGAACATATTAATAATTTTGCTACGATGCGGGGACTTTCCAAACAACTTTGGGAATTGAATGCAAATGATTTGGGGAGTTTGTTAGGCTGTCCCGACAAGTACAACCTGTCATTGGAGTTATGGCAAAAAATTGCACCGAAGAGATGGAGATCGGACATCGAAAATTTATATGGATTCAGAAGCATCGGGGGAAGTTTTCTCGCCGAGCATGAATATGTATTTCGTGATAGACAAAACGATTATTCCATATATACTGAAACCCCTTTCCTCAGAGATCGAGTGAGAAATATCAATAAACGTCGTAAATACAGTTATTTGTTACATAGTTTTATTGATTCCTCACGAGATGTAGATATACAAAAATTTCCGGCGGGGTGGAATGCGGCGATAAGGGAAACTCGTTTAGGGAATCGTATCAGAGAACTTATTGCAGGGAAGGGAATTTCTCATCCACGAATACTTGATCCGGAACGTGAGTTGAATCCGAAATCCGATTTGGTGTTGTGGGTAATTCCGGATCCCGCGGAAGCAAAGGATGTATACGAAACAAGATCGAAATTTGTACCTGGGACTTCTATTTTGTGGGAGAGGGTTCCCGCTACCCCAAATGAAAGATTTCAGAGATTAGGCACGGATTACGGGTTACAGGAAGAAGAGATTGATTCGGATGAAATACTTCTAAGAGAGAGGGGGAGTCACTATTATATTTTTCAATGGAAATGGGAATCCGAAGCATTAGAAAGAGAATTATAAAGACTGAGGGATTTGATATCTCTCATCAACGTATTAGAAAATGAGCAGGATCTTACTTCCTTCTGTGTCAATATGGGTATAGATTGCGATTTGTTGAATCTTTTTCTCAACGAAGAGAAACGCGAGATTCTAGATGATTTGTTTGTTATTTCAGCCCATCGTTTACCGCGAATATTCGATGATTAGATTCTCATGTATAAAATGGTTAGTATCCCACTGAAATTTCGAAACAGATTCAAAAGAAGATTGAATAGAAATATATTTGGCGGGTGCATGCTGCGTTTGTCACTCATCAATGGGGAGAGGAATAGGAATCGCTCCTATCTCCATAACATCGAAGATCTCCTGCTTCCGAGACATCGTCGCAAATCGCGATTTCTCAGATCCCTATTGATTTTGAGCTCCGTGAAATCCGAAAGGGACCCTTTGGGCTACCCTTCTGGAGTGGAATGGATGAACAAGAGTGAAGAGTCTAGCGACCTGAGTGGGACTCAGAAAATCAAACGTTTCCTTTGGCCCAGTTATCGCTTAGAAGAATTAGCTTGTATGAACAGATTCCGCTTCGACACAAATAATGGAAGTCGATTTGCCACGCCCAGAATACGCATGTATCCCATTATTTGAGACGGGGGGGAGAATACGTAGATTCGACAATTTGCTCGACTAATATTACTAACATCTTGGTAATCTCAATCAAGTGTGTGATAGAAGGAGGGGCAGATACCTACCTTACTTATCAGATGCGGAGCTGTAACTACTCGTTGGTGGGAAACAAATTCCCACCGATAACCGAATCTATTGAGTGACGATTTCCCCGATTATAGGAGTATTCATCTCCCTCGCTCGGACCAATACTACCCGAATTAGTAGGCAAATCCTATACAATGAATTCGATAAACAATTATTATTACTACTATTACGGATAAGGCTATATCTACCAATTCGACGTTGATTTGTGAGAAAGGGGATACAGGGTCTGCTGAGTCTCAAATATGCTACTTGACCGATCAAGTCTCGAAACTCACTTCTCATTTGAAATCACATTCCAAGGATTACTCCTCTCAGAGGGGTTTGTGGAAATTATTGGGAAGACGCAAGCGTCTCTTAATTCATTCATCCAAAAAGGATCCGACTTTATACGATAACATAATAAGCAACTTGGGTATTCGGAGATTGAAGAGACGCCGATTCCAATTTATAGAAATCCAGTTCTACCGAAGCTAGGGTCTGCAAAAATTACCAGGAACATAATTCATGGGTATACCTCCTACGAAAGTGGATCCAGTTATAGTGAGTATGGGTCCCCACCACCCGTCGATGCACGGTGTCCTTCGACTTATTGTTACTCCAGACGGTGAAAATGTCGTTGGTTGTGAACCAATACTTGGCTATTTACATAGAGGGATGGAAAAAATTGCTGAAAACCGGACGATTCTGCAGTATCTTCCCCACGTGACGAGATGGGATTATTTAGCCACCATGTTTACCGAGGCAATAACAGTGAATGCGCCGGAGAAGTTGGCAAATATTCAAATACCGAGAAGAGCTAGTTACATACGAGTTATTATGCTCGAGCTAAGTCGAATAGCTCCCCACCCGTCATGGCTCGGACCTTTTCTGGCGGATGTCGGTGCACAAACCCCTTTTTTCTACACATTTCGAGAAAGGGAAATGATTTATGATTTACTTGAGTCTGCTACGGGTATGTGAATGACGCATAATTATTTCCGCGTCGGGGGAGTAGCGGTAGATTCACCATATGGGTGGCTAGATAAATGTTTGGATTCCTGCCACTATTGCCTCTCAAAAGTCGATGAATATGAACGACTTATCACAAATAATCCTATATTTCTGAAACGAGTGGAGGGGATAGGTGTCACTGGTAGGGAAGAAGCTATAGATCGGGGCTTATCCGGACCCATGTTGCGAGCCTCGGGGATTCAATGGGATCTTCGCAAGGTGGATCACTACGAATGTTATGACGAATCGGATTGGCGGATCCAATGGCAAACAGGAGGAGATTCATTGGCCCGTTATTTGGTACGAATCGGCGAGATGAGAGAATCCATAAGAATAATTCAACAGGCCTCGAGACTCCTTCCGGGAGGTCCATATGAAAATTTGGAATCTCGACGCCTTAGTCAGCAACGAAAGGAAATGGGATGGAATGATTTTGACTATCAATTTGTCGGTAAGAAATCCTCTCCCACTTTCAAATTACCTGAGCAGGAGCATTACGTAAGGGTGGAAGCTCCCAAAGGGGAATTAGGGATATTTCTGATTGGAGATGATAGTGTTTCTCCCCGGAGACGGAAGATTCGTCCGCCTGGCTTCATAAATCTGCAAATTCTCTCTCAATTGGTAGAAGGAATGAAACTAGCCGATATTACGACAATATTAGGTAGTATAGATATCATCATGGGGGAGGTTGATCGCCGAAACGGCAATTGGTACAAAAAATTTCGAGGAACGCGTGATTGACTTATTTCACAAATTGGGAGTTTCGAGAGATTCTTCCGAATTGATTTGGATTCTGATTTCCATTCCCACCCTTATCGTAGGAATTACAGTAGGAGTATTAGTTATCGTACGGCTCGAGTGAAAGGTATCTGCGGGGGTACAACAGCGTATCGGACCTGAATATGCAGGTCCTTTGGGAATTATCCAATCCCTGGCCGATGGAGTCAAGCTCCTACTGAAGGAAGATATTGTTCCAGCCAGGGGCGATACTTGGCTATTCAATATTGGACCAGCTGTGGTAGTCATACCAGTCTTTATAAGCCACTTGGTGATACCCTTCGGGCAGCACATTATTCTAGCTGATCTGAGTATAGGTGCTTTCTCTTGGATCGCCATCTCAAGTATCGTTCCCCTAGGGCTACTTATGGCAGGATATGGTTCAAATAATAAATATTCCCCTCCAGGTGGTCTTAGAGCTGCTGCTCAATCAATTAGTTACGAAATACCCCCAGCCCCATGTGTACTATCCATATCCCCACGTGCGACTCGCTGAATAAGATTGATGGGAAGAGGGTTATTCCGATATAGAGATTCGGAATGAAGAATCTTTCACTGATTTGACAGAACAACTGGATAGTCATCTGGGTGAGATCGAACAGCGTCTTGCAGCGAGTGAATCGAGTCCCATCCCCCATGTACGGGAGTGAAAGCATGTCCGAGCAGTAAACACTGTTTGCCCCCAGGTACGGGATAGATTTACAGGGCCTGAAGCGGGGACAAGAAGGGACTGAACCTCTTTTCCGGGATTGAGCGGGAGTGGATGGTCAGGAACACTAATATACACAAGAGATTTGTGAGAAGGGTGGAGAAAAAAGTTGCATAATAAAATCTCTTTTCTCTTTAATTGGATAAAGACTTAGCCTCGGTAGGGATGACTAGGTAGTACATCTTGAAAATCCCAATCCCGAGTATATTCCTATCTACTTAGATTATGACTATCCGGAACGAAGTAATCCTTTCAACGGTTTGATTTTTCTGCCCCTGGCGGAAAAAATTATTGATATATGCGAGTATCTCCTTTACGTAGTAGTCTCAAGAGGATTGGGATCATAGGAATCCTCAGGCTAATCCTCTTCTCGGCTGAAATAAAGATAGGTAGGGATCCATCTATGTGGAGATATAAAAGAAGTATCGGTAAATCCCATTCCACCGAGAAACGGTGGAAGATTCCGAATTATATCAAAAAATAACTGAAAAGGTTGAGATGGATTCAGAAGCTATCACTCCCTGTAGCAAACAGAATCCCATTGGTTGAGATTGGGACGCTCCTCAGGGGGGTGTCGCGCAAAGGAAGTGATTAACTACCAATCCCCCTCTCGGGTGACTTATGGGGAGCCGTATGAAATCCCAATTTCATGTACGGTTTCGAATCAGAGGTGGTAATAGCAATTGTACCGTCGACTATAATTATCTGATAGCTTAAGTACGGTTGACATAGTTGAAACACAATCTAAGTATGGTTTTCTGGGATGGAATCTGCGGCGTCAACCTATAGGCTTTATAGCTTTCTTCATATCCCCATCGGCAGAATGTGAAAGGTTGCCATTTGATCTACCAGAGGCGGAGGAGGAACTGGTAGCGGGTTATCAAACCGAATATTCAGGTATAAAATCTGGTTCATTCTATGTTGGTTCTTACCCAAATTCATTGGTTTCCTCGTCGTTTGTAACAGTCCTTTATCCGGGTGGATGGGATTCACCAATTCCATTTCTTCAAGAATTAGGGCAAATTTTTCCCTTTCGGACTCTCAGCAGTGAATCCTTTGATGTATTCGATGCAGTAACAGGTGTCATTACCACATCAGCCAAGTCTTATCTATTCCTATTCATTTCTATCGCAACGAGATGGACATTACCTAGAGTCAGAATAGACCAATTACTAGATCTCGGCTGGAAATCTCTTCTGCCCGTTGCTCCGGGAAATCCGTTGCTGACAGCTTCGTTTCGACTACCATCTCTAAAATGAGATATTCCCCTCATAGTTTACATCAATGTCACCCCGATTTTAATCTATCCAATCTCTAGAAACTAAGGAACTCCCCCAGGATTATCTATCACATGTTTCCCACGGTAACTGGATTCCAGGATTATAGTCAACGAGCAATACGAGCTGCGAGGTATACTGGTCAAGGTTTTGCGGTTACTCTAGACCATCTGAATCGTTTACCTGTGACTATCCAATACCCCTACGAGAAACTTATATCATCCGAACGATTCCGTGGACGAATTCATTTTGAATTTGACAAATGCATTGCTTGTGAGGTACGTGTCCGAGTATGTCTGATTAACCTGCCTGTCGTCGACCGGAGATTGATAAGAAGCATCAGAAAAAAACGATTAAGAAGTTATAGCATTGATTTCGGAGTTCGTATCTTCTGTGGGAATTGTGTCGAATACCGCCTAACAAATTGCTTGTCAATGACTGAGGAGTATGAACCCTCGACTTATGATCGTCACGAATCAAATTATGATCAAATGGCTCCGGGACGTTTGCCCCTCTCTGTCTCCCAGGATTCCGCAATTCAAGTAGTTCCAACTCTGAGTTATTCATCTGGGGGAGTCACGAAAGGAGATCCCAATAATCGAACTGTCACTCGTGGTGTCAATTGAATCTCCGTCTGAAGTTTGGAAGATAGACCGACTCCCTGGTTAGAAAAAATAGTAAGTCGGAGATGATTCAATATCGAGATATCTCTGCTATGCAGAGATATCCCTCCTTCAATTATTTCTACCAATAGGGGGGGGTGTGTCTACATAAGTAGGTCACACACATACACGTCGTTATTGAATAGTAATATAGTGAGATGGGAGAATCAAAATAACTGGGCATAATGAATCTACCTGAATCAATTTATGAATCTGTCTTGATACTAATCGAATTAGGTATTCTACTGGGAAGTGTAGGAGTGGTATTATCTGCTAATATAGTTTATTCCGCCTCTTCATCGGGACTGGTGTTTATCTGTATATCTCTCCCATATCTCGTACCGAATGCCGATTCTGTAGCTGCCGCACAATCGCCTATCTATGTAGGAGCTATAAATGTTTCGATCGTGTCTGCCGTAACGGTTATTGACGAACCAGTAGATTCCAATTCAACCATTTCCTGGAATATGGGAGATACTATTGCCTTAGGAGCTTGTACGGGTCTATCTATCTTATCAACCACTACAATTCGAGATACGAAATGGTCTGATATAAATCCAATCGACCCATCGAGGGATGTTGTGGGGGGAGTCTCAAAAAACAACATCCAGCGAATTGGATACCAATTGTTAACACAATTTCTGGTTCCATTCGAACTCCTTTCTATCCTCCTCCTAGTGGCTTCAGTAGGGGCGATTACAATGGCTCGTGGTGAAGGAATAACCAGACCCGACGAAGAACCTGCTTCGTCGTCTGGAGATGACTCCCCATCTTTCTAATTAATTACAACTTCTCGTAAACTCATCTCGTAGGTTAACCAATTAAGTTTCCGGGGGGTTAATACATCATGCTCGAACATGGACTGATTCTAGGTGCTTATCCCTATCGCGTTGGCTTTTCCGGATCAATCACGAGTCGAAACATGATTAGGGCACTGATGTGTCTTGAGCTGATTCTGAATGCCATTAATATAAATCTCGTAGCATTCTCCAATTTCTTTGACAATGAACAAATGAAGGGGGAAATCTTTTCAATATCCGTAATAGCCGTTGCAGCTGCCGAAGCTGCTATTGGGTTATCCATTGCTTCGGTCATCCAGCGTAATAGAAGATCGACTCGTATCGATCAATTTGATTTGTTAAAATGGTAATTGATTCGTCGATGACGCTATTTATTTGGGCGAATCGCTATTCAATGCAGGTGTATCACATCCAGCTGGTAATGCTGTCGTTTTCCCCCTAACAATTGCATTTCATTCCGAAAAATTATGTCATACCTATCTGAATCCCTACCTATCCCGTTCCTTAAAATTGTCTTGTACCGTCCCTCCCCATATTGCAGAACCCATTCATTTCACGAGGATGATGGGAGAGTTCCACCCACGGAGTGTCTATGTAGGTAGATGCGGAAAAACCAAATCAATACAAATCTTAGATTTGATTGAATGGAAAATAAGGGGTAGGGGGCAGGGGGGAGGGTAGGTACACCTCAACAACCCCAACAGGAGAATATCTTTGACACGTCAATCCAATAGGAGTGAACAAATTCGACGGCACATTCAGTAAAGATCTATGACACATGTATTGGTTGCACCTAATGCGTAAGAGCCTGTCTGACAGATGCATTGGAAACGATCCCCCGGGATGGGTGTAAAGCCAATCAAATTGCTTCTGCTCCTAGAACAGAAGACTGTGTAGGTTGTAAGAGACGTGAATCCGCTTGTCCAACAGATTCCTCGAGTGTACGCGTCTATCCGGGAGCTGAGACGACTCGTAGTATGGGTCTAGCTTATTGATTCATCGGTCAAGAAAGAGATTCAAGAATCGAATCGTTTTCTTTCCAACTCATACTCAAAGATTCATACTCAATTCTATTGAGTATGAGTTGGGGTATTAAGATTCCCCCCCCCCTCCCCCCCGCTAAAATATTTTTCCATCCACGATGAGTAACGTACCCTGGTTAACCACAATTGTTCTTTTTCCGATTCTGGCGGGTTCGCTATTTCCAATGCTTCCCTCCAATGGGAATAAGATCGTTCGGTGGTATACCCCAGGCATTTGTATATCGGAATTTCTACTAATCATTTATATCTTTCATTGTCACTTCCATATCGATGATCAATGCATTCAATTGGTGGAGGATTCTAGTTGGATAAATTCAATCAATTCCCATCGGAGTTCAGGTATTGATGGACTCTCCATGGGTCTCATTCTACTGACAGGATTTGTCACTACTTCGGCAACCTCAGCAGCTTGGCTAGTTACGCGGAATACACGTCTATTCTATTTCTTGATGTTGGCCATGTATAGCGGCCAAATAGGACTGTTTGCTTCTCGAGACATTTCGCTTTCCTCTCCTATGTGGGAGTTGGAATTAATCCCAATCTACCTACTTTTATGTATGTGGGGTGGGAAGAGACGTCTATACTCAGCCACGAAGTCTATTCTATACACAGCTGGTGGTTCTATCTTTCTCCTAATAGGAGCCCTAACTATGGGTTTCTACGGGACCCAGGAACCCTCCTTCAATATCCGAGATTTGGCAAGCAGATCACATCCTATATCACTAGAAGTGCTTTCTTATCTAGGATTCTTCGTGGCGTATGCCGTGAAACTGCCAATATTCCCTTTTCATACTTGGTTGCCAGACACTCATGGGGAAGCACATTACAGCACATGTATGTTGCTGGCTGGGGTATTACTAAAAATGGGAGGGTATGGATTGATTCGAATTAATATGGAATTATTACCTCATGCTCATTCCATACCTGCTTCGTGGTTGGTGCTATTCGGATCAGTCCAAATTGTTTATGCATCCCTGATTCCGCCGGGTCAGCGTAACCTTAAGAGGAGAATAGCGTATTCATCAATTTCCCATATGGGTTTTGTAACAATTGGAATTGGATCCGTGACAGATACGGGTCTTAATGGAGCTGTGTTACAAATGATTTCCCATGGGTTAATAGGTGCCGCTCTATTTTACCTTGCAGGGACTTGTTACGATAGGACACGTACCCTTTATCTCGATCAATTAGGGGGGATGGCTACCCCAATGCCCAGGATATTTACTATGTTTAGTATCTTCTCAATGGCATCCCTTGCATTACCCGGGATGAGTGGGTTTGTATCGGAATTGATGGTATTTCCAGGAATAGTGACTAATCAGCATTATTCATCTATATCTAAGTTATCGGTTGTAGTAGTCGAAGCGATTGGTACAGTATTAACTCCCATTTATTTGTTATCTATGTTACGTCGAATATTCTACGGATACAGAATATCCAACTATTCGGATCCATATTCAGTTGATTCCGGACCGCGGGAAATATTCATATCGATTTGTCTCTCTTTACCAATCCTCGGTATCGGTCTGTATCCAGACATGGTTGCATCTCTACGGAATCACAAAATACTATCTATCCTGGTTCCGTACTCTTTTATGGGATAGTAGAGGGGCAATAAAACGCAGTATCGTTTGGATCGGTAGTCGAACATATCTATTCAATGAGGATTACTCTTGGAAGCGGTTCTGGTATTAATTCCTATAAGGGAAGGCAGTGGGAATCCATGCCGCTGGCGACGTAATTGCATGAATGTCTGGGTGAGGAATCCACAGCGCGATTCCTCATGCAGACTCTGATTCAAATCACGAATTGATTACATGTAACACTTCAAGCATCTGACGAGGTAACATTTTTTGTTATCTCTCCCCCCGATCGAATTAGCGGTCTTCTACCTAATTATTAAGTAAGCCACCCGTGATTATGTAAACCGATTCCTGGTGGATTAACCCCTGAGAAACAAATCCAAGCAATGAAGAATCCTGTAGATGCTACAATAGCAGGCCCTTCCCCCTGCCAACCACTAGTTATTCTGGTATGGAGATGAATAGCATATATCAGCCGAGTCACTAATGCCCAGGTTTCCTTAGGGTCCCGGCTCCAGTAGGATCCCCACGCTTCATTAGCCCACACTGCTCCAGAGAGAATACCAACAGTCAGTAGAGGAAACCCTAAGCTGATGATTCGATAACTCCATCGGTCCAATTGGTGGATCAATCGGCACCTACGTGAATTCAAGGATAGTCGATGAAAACTGTTTCTCGGATTACTTCCTGCCTGCTCGTAGCAGTGTATATCCACTCCCGGAGAGGGGGTCCAGGTAGGAAATTCTTGATTTGGACCGGGGATAGAAAATTGTTCTGCGTCATAGGTGGCAATCGGTGGAGATGTTGCTGATGGAGATCCACATAACGAAGTCACATGGCTTAGTGGCATCATACTTACATGCGTCATTAACCGATGAGGTTGCAGAGCAGGTACTAGCGGTGTGGATTGTTGCATTTCCTCAGGAAGACCCAGAGTTGCGAATCCATGGGTCGACATGGCACCTGGTGCCGTGACTGCACCTGACCATTCGTTCCGACTCCTAATTCTCATAATTACATGCATTGGGGAGAAGCTCCGTGAAAGAAACATAGATGATTCATGTAGATTGCTCGGTGGTAGATGTTTGGGTTGAATCCGACGAATCGTCGTAAATCCCGTTATACAGATGAAAGCAATTGTCATACCTCCAACGCTCAAACTAATGAGTCTCTTGAGCTTGCGAGCCAGCCCCATCCGGTGAAACAGAGTGACGGAAAGAAGCGTAAGAAAAGAAATGTGAGCGAATATGTGCTCTATATCGGTGTGAATCGTAATGAGGAGAATCCAGTGAATTAGTGAGATTTTGGAGAGTATGTACCACCCACCCATTATTCCCAGGAGATTTCGGGTTTACCCCTTAAACGTCGAAACGGGGAGAATTCCCTATTCCTACTGCTTTTCCCAGTGGTTGTATCAGACACAGCCCTCGCCTGCAGGTTGAAATTAAATGCCGCTACTCGGATTCGAACCGAGATGCTCTAGCACTGCTTCCTAAGAGCAGCGTGTCTACCAATTTCACCATAGCGGCTCGCTACTCGTTATACTTATCGTAATTAATGATATCACATCTTCGGGTGAATCGTCAATCTTCCTGGGGGAGAGTACACACGCACAACAAGGGACCTTCCCTGTCTATAGTTGATTAGGTATACGGCGCTATACTTGTATAGGAATAACGGGATATGGCGTAGCTCGGTAGCGTGCCATCTTGGGGTGATGGAGGTCGCAGGTTCAAATCCTGCTATTCCGAATAAACGAGGTCGGAACATATTTTAAACGGAATAGAAGACGTTCCCGTTCCGGGAACGCAGATTTATCTCCCGATTCTCTTTGGGTGTTATCGACCCATACCCATTCGTAGTAGGGATAGAGATAAATCGATGATCGTGATCGAGACCCTTGTATCATAGGAAGGAAGAGAGGGATTGGGCTCCTTCTTCATGCACGTAACCCCCCCCCCCTCGTGGTTATTACCAACATTCATTGATACAACTCTGTTAGTATTTGGATTTTATTTACCGCACGGTACCGTCACGCAATAATATCAACATGTACCCGTACTACTTACTAGGGATCCAAATTCATCAATAAGTTCCCTGACAATCACTTATCTCGTCTTCCCCGTTCCAACAAACAAATAGTTCACTATCTATTCCGACCGACCCCACGTCCTATTGATACGGCAATTCCTGTTACAACCGGGGAGTACTACTGACCAGTTTCAGAAATTTTTTCATTTGTCACATAGTAAAAACTTCTCGACCGTCCAGTCAAAATGGATTTAGCTGGAGAAAAAGCTTTCGATGCTACTTCATTAGTTTGGGTCTTCCAAATATGATTGCGAATCTTCCTCCGCGACCTAGAAGTACGTTTTTTTGGAACTGCCATAATGAAATCTATCTATTCGGTTTTATCATCGAAATGAATGCGACGAGTATGTTGATACGTACGAGTAGAATCAATATAATGAGGGAGGGGGTGATTGCGTAGAATCATTAGAAGGGGAACAACTGGGGGAACTGGGTTTCCATTCTATGCAAAAGAATCCCAGCAAGAATCATTGACTTCTTTATGATAACAATTTGCTAACCAACCAACTCCTTTCCATTTAAGCAAATGGGATCTACTACAGATCGAACCAAATCCTGTCTGTATCCCGATTTCCTTCGCGTCTTCTTCTTAGAATGGATCTTCCGTATCACTTTCTTCCTCTCGAAACAGGGATGCAAGACGCGCCCCCTAGCAGTTGCGTTACTCAGCCGGGGATGTCCGAGATCAATTTTGGATCCGTGACAAACCAATGAAACTCGATATATCGACATTACCGTATTGGACTCTGATGCGTTGTGCCCAAGCAGAGCGAAGTGACGAACATCATAGAATCTCCCCGGTTCTACTCGGAGTTGTTTTCCTCCAGTATCAATTGCTGCATGTCTATCCGTAATAGTCTTGTCGTGTGAAAAATAACCCAAAACAACTCAATCGGTTTGGGGTCAAAAAATGGAACCTAGATAAGTATCTCCGACACATTTGATTCCTGTCAAGTCTCGACGCCGGGCTCGCACCAGAACGAGAAACAAATGGATTATTCGGTTTGATACGCGTGATCTCACCTGTCCATATATATTCCATTCTTCGACGCTCCATATATCTGACAACTATTGACAGAAAGAGTTCCAACCCGGGTTAAATATGTTTATGGAATTATCTTATGAATGTGCTTGGATTGTCCCCTCACGCCCATTCGTAACCTCTGGTTTGATCGGATTGGCATCGTTTCTTTTTCCAAAAGCCACTAAGAGCCTTCGTCGTATACGTGCTATGCTCAGTGTTCTTTCATTAGCCGCAGCTATGTCCGTCTCTATCGCAACATTCTGGCAACAAGTTACTGGTCGCTCCACTTTTGAATACTCATGGTCATGGATTCCCAACGACGATATTTCTCCAAAGATAGGATTTTCAGTTGATTCACTTACTTCCATTACGTCGATATCAGTCACCACCATAGGTGTCTTGGTTATGATTTACAGTGATAGTCATATGCGTCACGACTAGGGATACGTAAGGTTTCCCGTCTATTTAAGTTTCTCCACTGCCTCCACGTCAGGATTAGTGTTCAGTCCCAATCCAATACAGATTCATGTTTTTCGGGAATTAGTAGGGATGTGCTCTTACTCGCCGATAGGTTTTTGGTTCGCACGACCAAGTGCTGCTAATGCCTGCCAAAAAGCTTTTGCAACTAATCGTACAGGAGATTTCGGATTATTATTGGGTATATTAGGTACGTATTGGATAACTGGTAGTTTCGAGATCCGCGAATCGTGTGATTGATTTAGTGAGTTGATTGATAACAACAGCGCCGGCTCCTCCCTTGCCAATACATGTGCTCCTCTACCATTTTTGGGTCCGGTATCTAAATCTGCACAATCCCCACTCCACGTATGGTTGCCCGATGCAACGGAAGGACCCACACCTATTTCGGCTCTTATACACGCCGCTACTATGGTAGCTGCGGGAATTTTTTTTGTAGCTCGAATGCTTGAATTGTTTGAAACCTTACCTCTAAGCATGAATGTTATCTCCTGGATAGGCGGAATAACGGCTCTACTGGGAGCGACGATAGCTCTTGCCCAGAAGGATATCAAGAAAGGTTTAGCTTATTCTACTATGTCTCAATTGGGCTACATGATGCTGGCTCTAGGTCTCGGTGCTTATAAACCTTCGTTGTTTCACCTCATTACACATGCCCATCCCAAAGCTTTGCTATTTCCCGGATCCGGTTCAGTAATTCATTCGATGGAAAGGGTTGTCGGATACTCTCCCAATAGAAGTCAAAATATGTCTCCCACGGGTGGTTCGCGAAAATATATGCCAATTACTGGAATCACTTTTCTTTCAGGTACTCTCTCTCTCTGTGGTATACCACCTCTAGCTCGTTTCCGGTCCAAAGATGAAATTATTGCAAAGAGTTGGCTACGTTCCTTTCCCCCCGGATGTATAGCCTCATTCACAGCAGTTCCAACTGCTTTCTACATGTTCCGCATCTATCTCCTCACGTTTGAGGGGAATCTACGCGCCGGTGGCGGTACCAATTCATCCCATTCCTCTATGAATAGTGTCATTCGGAGTAACACCAAAACGATAGCAACGAGTGGAGATGGGTATGATGTTCCTCCACCCCCGCGAGACGAAGGAGTCGATTCAGCAGGAGGTTATGACGGGGAAGATTCAGTCGATAGAAAAGTTTCTGCAGAGTCCAATATTCGTTCTGAGTCTCTATATCCTAAGGAATCAGACGTTTCGATGGTATTGCCTTCAGTAGTACTGTCGATACCAACTTCGTTGGTTGGATCAATAGGAGTCAATCTCGCTGGAGGAGAAACTGGTCCCGATTTGCTATCCGAGTGGTTAACTCCCCTTGCAGGCTTTTCAGAGGACAACAACAATCCCGAAAATTTGGTACAATTGCTAATAGATTCAGCAGGTTCGGTTGGTCTATCACTAGCCGGAATATCTATCTCCTACGTGATTTATGGACCGATATCCTCTCACACACAACCTTGCGGTGATATTGATCCTTTTGCCAAACAATCTATGGGTTCATTTAACCGTCTCATTGGGGACTGGTCACACAACCGGGGTTACATCGATCATTACTACGATATCCTTCTAGTGAGAGGTATTCGATTCCTGGGTGAGTTAACTCTTCTTTTCGACCAATGGGTAATTGACGGAATTATTAATGGCACCGGTATTTTGAGTTCCATAGGTGGAGAAAGCGCAAGATATGGGGAGGGCGGGAGAGTATCTTCTTATTCATTCGGATTGATGATTGGTATTATTCTACTGCTAACTGCCTTCGTTTCTCTTGTCTCCTAAGAGTTTTTTTCTTCTCCTTTCCAAGATATTCCTTATACCTCTATAAGTATCCTGTGACTATTCTACTATGTTTTCCGGAAAAGGAGAAATAGAAACTAGTGATTGGTGATCGATCGATATGCATCTTGGGGTTGGGGGGGGGGCGATCAATCACGACCAAGATCAACCATGACCGAGATCTTCCACACCAGCCCCCCCCCCGATTCGTAGGCTCTATCCGAGAAGGCAAAAGGGATTGCTATCATTACTGCTTCTTCCTATAATGAGAGTTAGGGTGTACGCGAGGTTCATGAAGTCTCGAAGAAAGCTTTGGGTCTTCGAGTGGTTAACGTCTTGCAGATCAAGGGGCGGCTCAAGGAACAAGAGTCTCTGGAAGTATATGGGATTGAATCATCTGCCACTTTCCTCGGTAGCTCAGCGGTAGAGCGGTCGGCTGTTAACCGATTGGTCGTAGGTTCAAATCCCACCCGGGGAGATTCATCCATTTCCAGTAGGATAGAAGATAGTCTAGATGATGTACCTCCCTTCAATAGGGATAATACTTCACTTACGTCAGGGGAGGGGGAGGTACCTCCTCATAATATATATCGTAGAAACCGATAGTATCTTTGAAGATTTACATTATCCACATTCGAGATTCTCAGTAATGAGGTAGTTCTCCCACACCCGTATGCCGAATCGGGACTATAACCATATAGTCGATCAACCGATAGAGGATTCAATATCATGCCTATTTTAAGCTCTAATAATGGATAGAAGACTCCATACCCTCCCTTCTCTTGGCCAATCTAATGCTTCTAAGGATCCGAGTCTAGCGTCGCTTCTTCGAGAATCCCTACTCCAGAGTACTGAATGGTTGGGATAAGCAAATCAATCAATCTTTGTTTTGTCCTCGTCGGAGTCTAGATGTATCGAAGGCTTCTACTCGCTCGACTTGTTACTAGATTGTAAAACCGGAGATTCCACCCCCGGGAATTCTTCCCGATGGGGTTCCCCCCACAGGGGGGGATGTTCTGTCGGTGTGGATCCGTGACAATACCCCGTTCCGGAGTCCCAATCGGGACTATTCCCAACGGGGAATTCAACTCGAGGGGGAACCAATGAATTACTTGTAGAAGCTACTGCTGGAGACTACTAAATATCAGGCTTACTATACGAAAGAGTCAGGTCATATATCATTCCGTTTTGGCGAGAGAGTCATGCCTTTGCGAAGGATCAAGTCCCACAGCTTCAGCTCTGCGTCCGCGCCCGGAATCACAATCTTTGCTTGCCTACTTACCACTGAGAGGGAAGGGACGTTTAGGGATGATTTTGGGCGAGGAGGGATTCGAACCCCCGACACCGTGGTTCGTAGCCACGTGCTCTAATCCCCTGAGCTACAGGCCCCGTCTCCACTGGATCTGTTCCAGGAACCCCTTCTAGGATGGACTGGAATAGAAGCAACCCCTCCTCTCCCCATCCATTCCGATTTAGAAAGATGCGGAAGCTTAGGATCTTCCCTCAGAAAGATAGAGTATTTTCCTCTCATTAAGTAGGGAGGAGGGAGGTGCTAATATCCATGGGGTCTCGAAGGGGATGACCTTTCAATTTCAATAAAGGAGAATGGAATGCATTCAGTCTTTTCTTTCATCCTGGCGTCGAGCTATTTTCCCGCAGGGCTCCCCCTGCAGTATCGTTACCGCGGTAGAGTTTCACCACCAAGTTCGGGATGGATCGGTGTGGTTCCTCCACGCCTAAGACACCAGAATATCAACCCGTGGACGAAGAGGAGCATAAGGAAGAAGCATATTGGTTAGTTCTTATGAGACTCTAATTCCGGAAGGTACACCAGAGGTGTAGGTGTACCTTCCAGGCAGAGAACATCCCTCTGACCCGCCTTTCCATCCCTTGGATGGACGGAGAAGCGGGGCGGAACCCTTAGATCAGCTTCTGGGCTGATGTTGTCAGACGATCGAATAATAGGTGGCATTGCCTGATCGAATCGATCAGGTTATGCGGAAACAAGGTCCAAATCTCTCGGTCTGTTAGGATGCCTCAGCTGCATACATTACTGCACTTCCACTTGGCACCTATCGTGATGATAAACGGCTCGTCTTGCCGTGACCTTATCTCGGATTCTCAAATCAAAGACTTCTGTCGTTTCACGCTTTGCGGGGACGGATAATCCGTCGTTGCCCCGGCTTCTTCTGCGTCCAGAGTCTTCCAAGTAAGTGAGAATAAGAGAGCACTCATCCTGAGGTGGGCTTCCTACTTAGATGCTTTCAGCAGTTATCCGCTCCGCACTTGGCTACCCGGCGTTTACCGTGGGCACGATAACTGGTACACCAGAGGTGCGTCCTTCCCGGTCCTCTCGTACTAGGGAAAGGTCCTCTCAATGCTCTAACGCCCGCACCGGATATGGACCGAACTGTCTCACGACGTTCTGAACCCAGCTCACGTACCGCTTTAATGGGCGAACAGCCCAACCCTTGGGACGTACTACCGCCCCAGGTGGCGAAGAGCCGACATCGAGGTGCCAAACCTTCCCGTCGATGTGAACTCTTGGGGAAGATCAGCCTGTTATCCCTAGAGTAACTTTTATCCGTTGAGCGACGGCCCTTCCACTTGGCACCGTCGGATCACTAAGGCCGACTTTCGTCCCTGCTCGACTGGTAGGTCTTGCAGTCAAGCTCCCTTCTGCCTTTGCACTCGAAGGCTGATTTCCGTCCAGCCTGAGGAAACCTTTGCACGCCTCCGTTACCTTTTGGGAGGCCTA
>NW_028239775.1:22500-44957 GCF_047967505.1 Dipteris shenzhenensis | reverse complement strand
TAGTCCCGATTCGGCATACGGGTGTGGGAGAACTACCTCATTACTGAGAATCTCGAATGTGGATAATGTAAATCTTCAAAGATACTATCGGTTTCTACGATATATATTATGAGGAGGTACCTCCCCCTCCCCTGACGTAAGTGAAGTATTATCCCTATTGAAGGGAGGTACATCATCTAGACTATCTTCTATCCTACTGGAAATGGATGAATCTCCCCGGGTGGGATTTGAACCTACGACCAATCGGTTAACAGCCGACCGCTCTACCGCTGAGCTACCGAGGAAAGTGGCAGATGATTCAATCCCATATACTTCCAGAGACTCTTGTTCCTTGAGCCGCCCCTTGATCTGCAAGACGTTAACCACTCGAAGACCCAAAGCTTTCTTCGAGACTTCATGAACCTCGCGTACACCCTAACTCTCATTATAGGAAGAAGCAGTAATGATAGCAATCCCTTTTGCCTTCTCGGATAGAGCCTACGAATCGGGGGGGGGGCTGGTGTGGAAGATCTCGGTCATGGTTGATCTTGGTCGTGATTGATCGCCCCCCCCCCAACCCCAAGATGCATATCGATCGATCACCAATCACTAGTTTCTATTTCTCCTTTTCCGGAAAACATAGTAGAATAGTCACAGGATACTTATAGAGGTATAAGGAATATCTTGGAAAGGAGAAGAAAAAAACTCTTAGGAGACAAGAGAAACGAAGGCAGTTAGCAGTAGAATAATACCAATCATCAATCCGAATGAATAAGAAGATACTCTCCCGCCCATGGAACCCCACGATCCGTATCGATATCAATAATTGCAGGCGGGTGGAGGATCCATAAACTTGAATCCATAAATGGAATGAATGAGTCTACGGGGGAAAGTATGGATAAGGGGTGAAAAATGAAGAAAAAAGGGGAAAGAGAACGTGAGGGGGAGGGGGGGGGAAGTGGGGGATAGTCGGGATGAAGAAAATGAATCGGAGCTTTGCGAAACGAAAGTAGCAGTTTATGGAAAGGGTGGAATTGGTAAGTCAACAACAAGTTGTAATATATCAATAGCTTTGGCGAGACGCGGAAACGGGTATTGCAAATTGGATGTGATCCGAAACATGATAGTACTTTCACCCCCACGGGATTCTTGATACCTACCATTATAGACACTTTGCAATCGAAGGATTACCACTATGAAGATGTGTGGCCTGAGGATGTCATTTATAAGGGTTATGGCGGAGTGGATCGTGTTGAAGCAGGGGACCACCTGCGGGAGCTGGTTGTGGGGGATACGTAGTGGGAGAAACGGTTAAATCATCGAAAGAATCGAATGCTTCTTATGAATATGATACTACTCTATTCGACGTTTTAGGGGACGTAGTCCGTGGAGGTTTTGCCGCTCCATCGAATCATGCGGATTATTGCATTATTATCACGGATAATGGATTCGATGCCCCTTTTGCAGCAAATCGTATTGCTGCGTCGGTTAGGGAGAAGGCACATACCCACCCATTGCGATTAGCAGGTTTGGTGGGGAATCGGACATCTAGGAGAGATCTCATTGATAAACATGTAGAAGCCTGCCCGATGCCTGTGCTGGAAGTGTTGCCTCTCATTGAGGACATTCGGGTCTCGAGGGTGAAGGGGAAAACATTGTTTGAAACGGCTGAATGTCAATCAGATCTCAATTATGTTTGTGATTTCCATCCCAATGTGGCGGATCAGATATTGTCTCGACCAGAAGGGGTTGTGCCAAGGGAAATTCCAGATAGAGAATTATTCAGTCTGCTCTCCGATTTCTATCTGAATCCCGATGGTGGGGGGCAGAGGAATGCCCAGCAAACTCAACAGGATATTCTGCTTGATTTTACGATGATTCGAAACCGAAACTGCAAATTTCTTGTATGTGTACCCTTTCTGAGGAAACCCTTTCACGAAGACTCCCGAAACTCTCACTTTTGAATGTGAAACCGGAAATTATCACACTTCTTGCCCCATTAGTTGTGTGGCTTGGTTATATCAAAAGATCGAAGACAGCTTTTCCCCAGTGGTAGGTACAAAGACTTGTGGTTATTTCTTACAGAACGCTCTTGGAGTTACGATCCTTGCGGAACCTCGTTATGCAATGGCAGAGTCGGAAGAGGGGGACGTCTCGGCCCAATTAAATGATCAAGGGAATTGGAGAGAATTTGTATCCAAATAAAACGAGATAGAAACCCTAGTGTCATTATTTGGATTGGCACATGTACCACGGAAATAACAAAGACGGACCTAGAAGGCATAGCACCCAAGCTAGAAAACGAACTTGGAGTACCAATTGTAGTTGCGCGGGCCAATGGATCGGATTATGCTTTTACTCAGGGAGAGGATACTGTATCAGCTGCCACGACGCATCGGTGTCCGGAATTTGACATATCTAGACACGAACAGAAACAGGATTTAGTTGGGGGTGTTGACACTGCGACGACGGAAGCGGGGGGGGCTAATCCGGAGGGACGGAAATTAAAGAATCATGCTTCAGTTCTTTTTGGATCTCTAACTTCAACTGTAGCTTCTCAACCGAATCCGGAATCGAAACGTCAATCCATTCAGGTATCGGGGTGGTTACCCTCCCAGAGATATACTGAACTTCCATCATTAGGCAAGGGAGTGTATGTTTGCGGCGTGAATCCCTCTCTGAGCCGTACAGCGACGACTCTGATGCGGCGTCGTAAATGCCAGTTAATTGGAGCACCTTTTCCTATTGGTCCTGATGGGACGCGTGCTTGGATAGAAAAGATTTGTTCCGCCTTTAATATGGAACCTCAGGGTTTGAAGGAGAGGGAGGATGAGATATGGAAGAGTCTGAGAGACTATCTTGAGATAGCAGCTGGTAAATCTATATCTTTTACGGGAGATAATCTATCAGAAATTTCTATAGCAAGATTCCCAATTCGCTGCGGAATGGTTGTCTACGAAACAGGTATTCCCTACATGGATAAACGATATCAAGCTGCCGAGCCATCTTTCTCACGAGATACTTGCAAAGAGATGGGTACACTCATGCCACGGATCGTGGAAAAACCGGATAATTATAACCAGATACAGCGTATGCATGAATTAAAACCTGATTCAGCAATTACTGGAATGGCTCATGCCAATCCTTTAGAAGCAAGAGGTATTGATACAAAATGGTCTGTCGAGTTCACCTTTGCCCAAATCCATGGATCCACTAATGCGAGGGATGTGCTTGAACTTGTTACTCGTCCCCTACGGCGTAATAATAATCCGGGGCGTCTGGGTTGGAGTAACCTGTCGAAGCAGATGGTAACAAATCACTAAATTATAGAATTATTGGGTGACGGGAAGTGACCATTGAGGGAAATGCATAGAGACGTCTCCAAATTCTTAATCATGGGATTCTGTCTCCTCATGATTAAGAAATCCATCGACTCCTTTCCGAAGGAGTTGCTGTGCTAGCTACGGGAGTGGTACGGAGAGGTTGCCGGCACTCTACGGGAAAAAAAAAAAACTGAAAAATATGGGAAGGAAATAATTATGAACGTAGAAAGCGTTCAAATGTCGTTGTATCTACTGCAGGTTTCGCTGCTTACTCGGGTGAAGGTGGCAGGTCCACCTATAATATTCGGACTATATTATGGATTACTAACAACATTACCCGTTGGACCCTCCCAAATACTATCCATAAGAGCTTTTCTTTTGGGAGGGAATCTTAGTGGTACCGTCGCTTTGAGTGGTTTGATGATGGGATAGCTACTAATATTTCTGTCAATATTCTGTTCACCTCTATATGCATTGATAGTGAAACCACATGTTGTAACTGTCCCAATAGTACCATACATGTTATTTTACTGGTTCCGAACCAAGGATTTACCGGATTATCGAACTCTACGTCCGACCAATTCACTCAGTGACTTTCGAATCGGTAATATATTCTTGGATAGTTTCATTTTCCAGATTTTAAATCCAATTCTTTTACCAAGTCCCGTATTGGCGAGACCAATTCACCTATTTATTTTTCGATATAGCAACAACATAACATTTCTGATTAGTAGTTTCGTGGGTTGGTCACTCGGTCATATGTCATTCAGCTACTTGTCCAGATTACTTCTGGTTCGCGTAGAATATGATTCACCCATACTCTACCTGCTGATGAAACGCGTCATTTACAAAACTTTTAGTATTGTTGTTCTCATTAATGTACTGGTTTATTTGGGTAAGGCTCCAGTACCTCTCTTCACCAAGAATTTTGAAGACGAACTTGTCTTGCTCGATAACAATCTCCGGGAGTTGTCAGATTCGATGCTATGGATTTTCAAGTCGTGGCCCACGTCCTTGTTCGACCCATACAAACCAAATCGTCCTTTACGATATATAGAGAATAGCCGATTCGGCGGCGATAGCTTAGTGAAGAAGCAAGTATCAAATCACTTTTTCAGCAAATGTTTGACTAGTGGAAAACAGCGGTTGGCTCTCACGGCGTTACCCAGTTTGTCGATCTTTGGAGACCAGTTAGGAACCTCGTTAGAGGATTCGGATATGCCACTTCCAGCTCATCATCTGCATGAAGACTGGATTTTGAACCAATTCAGGAAAAACAAGGATTTGAATAATGAGTTAAAGGACCGAATTCGATTCCTAGACACCGAGCCTATCTTCTGGAAAGCGATGGAAAGAAGGACCGGATTGGCTGATAACGGAGGTGAATTACCTAAGATTTATGATCCATTTTTGAATAATTCATGTCGTGCTAGGATTCCAAACTCGGATTCATTCTGGATACTGTCTGATTCATTGGCATCGCAAGCGGTTGACAACAACGAGTATGCCAATGAATTGAATTCCGGTAATAAGATTCGGGATTGGGTGTCTATCAGGTATAAAGAGTTGAGAAGCAATGAGATTCCTCTTCCCCGGGAAGCATTACCTAAAAATGCTTTGCAAATATTTATTTTCATGTTCGAAACACCGGATGATGCCGTGATTGAAGATGTTGTGGGAGAAACAAACTATTCAGTTTCGAAGGGTGATTCCACCCCCGTAACTTGGGATCAAGTCTTCAAATTTTCTTCATCTCCGACAGAGTTAGCTTTATTCTTCACCTATCTCAGAGATGATTGTGGTGCCTTCGATTGGATCCGCTTGCTAGACGTACCTCTAATTGGTGGGGAAAGACTTGACTCTTCAAAACAAAAAATACGTTCGATCCTCGAGATTGAGGAACTGTCGGAGGAATTGGCCCGCAATACTCACTTAATATATGATAATAGGTTCGATGTCGCGGGTGGGTCAACTGATATTCGTAACAGAAAGTTAAAAAATTTAGCAATCAGCGTCGGGAAGACGCGGCTGAAAACACGCAGACTGGTCAAACGTTTTGCAAAAAGCTCTGATTTTCGTCGGAAACCTATAAAAGGCTCTATGCGCTCCAGAAGACGTAAGACACTGGTTTGGGAAGTATTTCAAGATAAGGCACATTCACCTCTCTTCTTTAGATTAATGGAACTACCCACTCCGTTTCGATTTCCTGCCGGAGAATTAACTGGTGTAGATTTTGAGGAATCGGCCGGTGACGCGAGGAGAGAAACTAGTACCCAACCCGAACAGGAACTAATATCTCTTTCATCCTCGAGAGAGGGGGAGCGAGCGAAATCCGACCGCCCAGCTATAGCAGCTAGGTTCGATGTGAGTTCCATCCACACGGGGCGGGGTTTATTATTGGTTATGCAATCGACTCTTCGGAAATATGTGAAACTGCCTGTATTGATAACACTCAAGAATTTCGGTCGTATTTTATTTTTTCAAGCTCCCGAATGGGATGAGGATTGGAGTGAGTGGCGCAAAGAATCCCACATCAAATGCACCTACGACGGCGAGGGATTCTCACACACTCGTTTACCCGGTCGTTGGTTGAAGGAGGGTCTTCAGATAAAGATTTTGTATCCTTTCCGGTTGAAGCCTTGGCGTACTCGCGGGAGGAGGCGCCCAACCATTTTGGAAAATGATATGAATCCCAGGTATCTCAAGACTCGGGAATCGGGGAGAAAAAATAGATTGAGGCGAGGAAAATCTCCATCTAGCTATTTAACAGCTTGGGGATTCCAAACAGATGTACCTTTTGGAACTATTAAGAAAGATCCCTCCTTCTGGAAACCTATCCGGAAGAAATTGATGAGAATTTTGAGACGTAGTCTCGCATTGCGGACTAGGCAAATGCGTCGTCTCTACTCCAAATTGGGTGTATCCGCAAGGTTTCCATTGGGGAAATTGAATTTCCTTCGTAAAATTGAAGGGATTTGGGAGAATTGGAGTGGAACCGATTTTGTTGGGGGAGATATTCCAAATGATACAGGGACCGGGTGGAAAGAGGGGCCGTCACACGGTGAACCAGGTACTGGTGGAATAGATGAAACATCAATTCCCATTGATAATAAATCCCGATACTTTGCGGGTACCGATGATGAACCAGTAAAAGATACCGTTGGTGGATCCAAATCCGAACCCGAATCAGACATGCATGCATTCAGAAATCTGTTAACCGAAGGGGTTGGCGGGGGTGGGCGTAGCACCAAATCACTCCGTTTTAGTAAACCGGGAATAGATGACAGACTAATTAATACAAATCTGACTAGTTCTTTGAGATTCCAAACGAAATTAGTCAATATTCAGGGAATTTATTTGAGATCCCGCATATCGGTCGCAGAATTGTTTGAGAAGTATCTTCTACTAGTAGCGGGATTATTTCGAAGAGTCAATAGAGCTTTTGCTCATTATCTCGACAATTTTGCTAGATTTCGGGTGCAACTGGTGAAAGTGACGAATCAAGTTGGTGGGGTTCATGGGGATGCAAACCACCCAATTCTAGCTATTTCCGGAATTAGGGAGGGAATACCGCGAGTTATCGATAATCAATCTATAGGATTACCGTCTCAGGCGCACATTCACGACATTCTGTGGCATGTAAGCATGAAAAACAACCTGGATTTGGATTCTTTGATGGAAATTGCGGAAGATAGCAAGGATGCGGGGTATCTCGATAACCGGAAGGGATGTAAGGATAATGAGAATCTGGATGATGCTTCGGAAGATTGGAATTATCCGCGCGGTGATCATGGTTGTTATCCGAAAGGGGGAGGGGAAACCCCAGAATTTTTTGATGGCGGTAAACATGACGGGGGAAAGAGCGATTCCGTGGGATGTCCCGATGACAGAACTGGCGGGATTGTACGTGGGTATGGTATCGATGAACATATTAATAATTTTGCTACGATGCGGGGACTTTCCAAACAACTTTGGGAATTGAATGCAAATGATTTGGGGAGTTTGTTAGGCTGTCCCGACAAGTACAACCTGTCATTGGAGTTATGGCAAAAAATTGCACCGAAGAGATGGAGATCGGACATCGAAAATTTATATGGATTCAGAAGCATCGGGGGAAGTTTTCTCGCCGAGCATGAATATGTATTTCGTGATAGACAAAACGATTATTCCATATATACTGAAACCCCTTTCCTCAGAGATCGAGTGAGAAATATCAATAAACGTCGTAAATACAGTTATTTGTTACATAGTTTTATTGATTCCTCACGAGATGTAGATATACAAAAATTTCCGGCGGGGTGGAATGCGGCGATAAGGGAAACTCGTTTAGGGAATCGTATCAGAGAACTTATTGCAGGGAAGGGAATTTCTCATCCACGAATACTTGATCCGGAACGTGAGTTGAATCCGAAATCCGATTTGGTGTTGTGGGTAATTCCGGATCCCGCGGAAGCAAAGGATGTATACGAAACAAGATCGAAATTTGTACCTGGGACTTCTATTTTGTGGGAGAGGGTTCCCGCTACCCCAAATGAAAGATTTCAGAGATTAGGCACGGATTACGGGTTACAGGAAGAAGAGATTGATTCGGATGAAATACTTCTAAGAGAGAGGGGGAGTCACTATTATATTTTTCAATGGAAATGGGAATCCGAAGCATTAGAAAGAGAATTATAAAGACTGAGGGATTTGATATCTCTCATCAACGTATTAGAAAATGAGCAGGATCTTACTTCCTTCTGTGTCAATATGGGTATAGATTGCGATTTGTTGAATCTTTTTCTCAACGAAGAGAAACGCGAGATTCTAGATGATTTGTTTGTTATTTCAGCCCATCGTTTACCGCGAATATTCGATGATTAGATTCTCATGTATAAAATGGTTAGTATCCCACTGAAATTTCGAAACAGATTCAAAAGAAGATTGAATAGAAATATATTTGGCGGGTGCATGCTGCGTTTGTCACTCATCAATGGGGAGAGGAATAGGAATCGCTCCTATCTCCATAACATCGAAGATCTCCTGCTTCCGAGACATCGTCGCAAATCGCGATTTCTCAGATCCCTATTGATTTTGAGCTCCGTGAAATCCGAAAGGGACCCTTTGGGCTACCCTTCTGGAGTGGAATGGATGAACAAGAGTGAAGAGTCTAGCGACCTGAGTGGGACTCAGAAAATCAAACGTTTCCTTTGGCCCAGTTATCGCTTAGAAGAATTAGCTTGTATGAACAGATTCCGCTTCGACACAAATAATGGAAGTCGATTTGCCACGCCCAGAATACGCATGTATCCCATTATTTGAGACGGGGGGGAGAATACGTAGATTCGACAATTTGCTCGACTAATATTACTAACATCTTGGTAATCTCAATCAAGTGTGTGATAGAAGGAGGGGCAGATACCTACCTTACTTATCAGATGCGGAGCTGTAACTACTCGTTGGTGGGAAACAAATTCCCACCGATAACCGAATCTATTGAGTGACGATTTCCCCGATTATAGGAGTATTCATCTCCCTCGCTCGGACCAATACTACCCGAATTAGTAGGCAAATCCTATACAATGAATTCGATAAACAATTATTATTACTACTATTACGGATAAGGCTATATCTACCAATTCGACGTTGATTTGTGAGAAAGGGGATACAGGGTCTGCTGAGTCTCAAATATGCTACTTGACCGATCAAGTCTCGAAACTCACTTCTCATTTGAAATCACATTCCAAGGATTACTCCTCTCAGAGGGGTTTGTGGAAATTATTGGGAAGACGCAAGCGTCTCTTAATTCATTCATCCAAAAAGGATCCGACTTTATACGATAACATAATAAGCAACTTGGGTATTCGGAGATTGAAGAGACGCCGATTCCAATTTATAGAAATCCAGTTCTACCGAAGCTAGGGTCTGCAAAAATTACCAGGAACATAATTCATGGGTATACCTCCTACGAAAGTGGATCCAGTTATAGTGAGTATGGGTCCCCACCACCCGTCGATGCACGGTGTCCTTCGACTTATTGTTACTCCAGACGGTGAAAATGTCGTTGGTTGTGAACCAATACTTGGCTATTTACATAGAGGGATGGAAAAAATTGCTGAAAACCGGACGATTCTGCAGTATCTTCCCCACGTGACGAGATGGGATTATTTAGCCACCATGTTTACCGAGGCAATAACAGTGAATGCGCCGGAGAAGTTGGCAAATATTCAAATACCGAGAAGAGCTAGTTACATACGAGTTATTATGCTCGAGCTAAGTCGAATAGCTCCCCACCCGTCATGGCTCGGACCTTTTCTGGCGGATGTCGGTGCACAAACCCCTTTTTTCTACACATTTCGAGAAAGGGAAATGATTTATGATTTACTTGAGTCTGCTACGGGTATGTGAATGACGCATAATTATTTCCGCGTCGGGGGAGTAGCGGTAGATTCACCATATGGGTGGCTAGATAAATGTTTGGATTCCTGCCACTATTGCCTCTCAAAAGTCGATGAATATGAACGACTTATCACAAATAATCCTATATTTCTGAAACGAGTGGAGGGGATAGGTGTCACTGGTAGGGAAGAAGCTATAGATCGGGGCTTATCCGGACCCATGTTGCGAGCCTCGGGGATTCAATGGGATCTTCGCAAGGTGGATCACTACGAATGTTATGACGAATCGGATTGGCGGATCCAATGGCAAACAGGAGGAGATTCATTGGCCCGTTATTTGGTACGAATCGGCGAGATGAGAGAATCCATAAGAATAATTCAACAGGCCTCGAGACTCCTTCCGGGAGGTCCATATGAAAATTTGGAATCTCGACGCCTTAGTCAGCAACGAAAGGAAATGGGATGGAATGATTTTGACTATCAATTTGTCGGTAAGAAATCCTCTCCCACTTTCAAATTACCTGAGCAGGAGCATTACGTAAGGGTGGAAGCTCCCAAAGGGGAATTAGGGATATTTCTGATTGGAGATGATAGTGTTTCTCCCCGGAGACGGAAGATTCGTCCGCCTGGCTTCATAAATCTGCAAATTCTCTCTCAATTGGTAGAAGGAATGAAACTAGCCGATATTACGACAATATTAGGTAGTATAGATATCATCATGGGGGAGGTTGATCGCCGAAACGGCAATTGGTACAAAAAATTTCGAGGAACGCGTGATTGACTTATTTCACAAATTGGGAGTTTCGAGAGATTCTTCCGAATTGATTTGGATTCTGATTTCCATTCCCACCCTTATCGTAGGAATTACAGTAGGAGTATTAGTTATCGTACGGCTCGAGTGAAAGGTATCTGCGGGGGTACAACAGCGTATCGGACCTGAATATGCAGGTCCTTTGGGAATTATCCAATCCCTGGCCGATGGAGTCAAGCTCCTACTGAAGGAAGATATTGTTCCAGCCAGGGGCGATACTTGGCTATTCAATATTGGACCAGCTGTGGTAGTCATACCAGTCTTTATAAGCCACTTGGTGATACCCTTCGGGCAGCACATTATTCTAGCTGATCTGAGTATAGGTGCTTTCTCTTGGATCGCCATCTCAAGTATCGTTCCCCTAGGGCTACTTATGGCAGGATATGGTTCAAATAATAAATATTCCCCTCCAGGTGGTCTTAGAGCTGCTGCTCAATCAATTAGTTACGAAATACCCCCAGCCCCATGTGTACTATCCATATCCCCACGTGCGACTCGCTGAATAAGATTGATGGGAAGAGGGTTATTCCGATATAGAGATTCGGAATGAAGAATCTTTCACTGATTTGACAGAACAACTGGATAGTCATCTGGGTGAGATCGAACAGCGTCTTGCAGCGAGTGAATCGAGTCCCATCCCCCATGTACGGGAGTGAAAGCATGTCCGAGCAGTAAACACTGTTTGCCCCCAGGTACGGGATAGATTTACAGGGCCTGAAGCGGGGACAAGAAGGGACTGAACCTCTTTTCCGGGATTGAGCGGGAGTGGATGGTCAGGAACACTAATATACACAAGAGATTTGTGAGAAGGGTGGAGAAAAAAGTTGCATAATAAAATCTCTTTTCTCTTTAATTGGATAAAGACTTAGCCTCGGTAGGGATGACTAGGTAGTACATCTTGAAAATCCCAATCCCGAGTATATTCCTATCTACTTAGATTATGACTATCCGGAACGAAGTAATCCTTTCAACGGTTTGATTTTTCTGCCCCTGGCGGAAAAAATTATTGATATATGCGAGTATCTCCTTTACGTAGTAGTCTCAAGAGGATTGGGATCATAGGAATCCTCAGGCTAATCCTCTTCTCGGCTGAAATAAAGATAGGTAGGGATCCATCTATGTGGAGATATAAAAGAAGTATCGGTAAATCCCATTCCACCGAGAAACGGTGGAAGATTCCGAATTATATCAAAAAATAACTGAAAAGGTTGAGATGGATTCAGAAGCTATCACTCCCTGTAGCAAACAGAATCCCATTGGTTGAGATTGGGACGCTCCTCAGGGGGGTGTCGCGCAAAGGAAGTGATTAACTACCAATCCCCCTCTCGGGTGACTTATGGGGAGCCGTATGAAATCCCAATTTCATGTACGGTTTCGAATCAGAGGTGGTAATAGCAATTGTACCGTCGACTATAATTATCTGATAGCTTAAGTACGGTTGACATAGTTGAAACACAATCTAAGTATGGTTTTCTGGGATGGAATCTGCGGCGTCAACCTATAGGCTTTATAGCTTTCTTCATATCCCCATCGGCAGAATGTGAAAGGTTGCCATTTGATCTACCAGAGGCGGAGGAGGAACTGGTAGCGGGTTATCAAACCGAATATTCAGGTATAAAATCTGGTTCATTCTATGTTGGTTCTTACCCAAATTCATTGGTTTCCTCGTCGTTTGTAACAGTCCTTTATCCGGGTGGATGGGATTCACCAATTCCATTTCTTCAAGAATTAGGGCAAATTTTTCCCTTTCGGACTCTCAGCAGTGAATCCTTTGATGTATTCGATGCAGTAACAGGTGTCATTACCACATCAGCCAAGTCTTATCTATTCCTATTCATTTCTATCGCAACGAGATGGACATTACCTAGAGTCAGAATAGACCAATTACTAGATCTCGGCTGGAAATCTCTTCTGCCCGTTGCTCCGGGAAATCCGTTGCTGACAGCTTCGTTTCGACTACCATCTCTAAAATGAGATATTCCCCTCATAGTTTACATCAATGTCACCCCGATTTTAATCTATCCAATCTCTAGAAACTAAGGAACTCCCCCAGGATTATCTATCACATGTTTCCCACGGTAACTGGATTCCAGGATTATAGTCAACGAGCAATACGAGCTGCGAGGTATACTGGTCAAGGTTTTGCGGTTACTCTAGACCATCTGAATCGTTTACCTGTGACTATCCAATACCCCTACGAGAAACTTATATCATCCGAACGATTCCGTGGACGAATTCATTTTGAATTTGACAAATGCATTGCTTGTGAGGTACGTGTCCGAGTATGTCTGATTAACCTGCCTGTCGTCGACCGGAGATTGATAAGAAGCATCAGAAAAAAACGATTAAGAAGTTATAGCATTGATTTCGGAGTTCGTATCTTCTGTGGGAATTGTGTCGAATACCGCCTAACAAATTGCTTGTCAATGACTGAGGAGTATGAACCCTCGACTTATGATCGTCACGAATCAAATTATGATCAAATGGCTCCGGGACGTTTGCCCCTCTCTGTCTCCCAGGATTCCGCAATTCAAGTAGTTCCAACTCTGAGTTATTCATCTGGGGGAGTCACGAAAGGAGATCCCAATAATCGAACTGTCACTCGTGGTGTCAATTGAATCTCCGTCTGAAGTTTGGAAGATAGACCGACTCCCTGGTTAGAAAAAATAGTAAGTCGGAGATGATTCAATATCGAGATATCTCTGCTATGCAGAGATATCCCTCCTTCAATTATTTCTACCAATAGGGGGGGGTGTGTCTACATAAGTAGGTCACACACATACACGTCGTTATTGAATAGTAATATAGTGAGATGGGAGAATCAAAATAACTGGGCATAATGAATCTACCTGAATCAATTTATGAATCTGTCTTGATACTAATCGAATTAGGTATTCTACTGGGAAGTGTAGGAGTGGTATTATCTGCTAATATAGTTTATTCCGCCTCTTCATCGGGACTGGTGTTTATCTGTATATCTCTCCCATATCTCGTACCGAATGCCGATTCTGTAGCTGCCGCACAATCGCCTATCTATGTAGGAGCTATAAATGTTTCGATCGTGTCTGCCGTAACGGTTATTGACGAACCAGTAGATTCCAATTCAACCATTTCCTGGAATATGGGAGATACTATTGCCTTAGGAGCTTGTACGGGTCTATCTATCTTATCAACCACTACAATTCGAGATACGAAATGGTCTGATATAAATCCAATCGACCCATCGAGGGATGTTGTGGGGGGAGTCTCAAAAAACAACATCCAGCGAATTGGATACCAATTGTTAACACAATTTCTGGTTCCATTCGAACTCCTTTCTATCCTCCTCCTAGTGGCTTCAGTAGGGGCGATTACAATGGCTCGTGGTGAAGGAATAACCAGACCCGACGAAGAACCTGCTTCGTCGTCTGGAGATGACTCCCCATCTTTCTAATTAATTACAACTTCTCGTAAACTCATCTCGTAGGTTAACCAATTAAGTTTCCGGGGGGTTAATACATCATGCTCGAACATGGACTGATTCTAGGTGCTTATCCCTATCGCGTTGGCTTTTCCGGATCAATCACGAGTCGAAACATGATTAGGGCACTGATGTGTCTTGAGCTGATTCTGAATGCCATTAATATAAATCTCGTAGCATTCTCCAATTTCTTTGACAATGAACAAATGAAGGGGGAAATCTTTTCAATATCCGTAATAGCCGTTGCAGCTGCCGAAGCTGCTATTGGGTTATCCATTGCTTCGGTCATCCAGCGTAATAGAAGATCGACTCGTATCGATCAATTTGATTTGTTAAAATGGTAATTGATTCGTCGATGACGCTATTTATTTGGGCGAATCGCTATTCAATGCAGGTGTATCACATCCAGCTGGTAATGCTGTCGTTTTCCCCCTAACAATTGCATTTCATTCCGAAAAATTATGTCATACCTATCTGAATCCCTACCTATCCCGTTCCTTAAAATTGTCTTGTACCGTCCCTCCCCATATTGCAGAACCCATTCATTTCACGAGGATGATGGGAGAGTTCCACCCACGGAGTGTCTATGTAGGTAGATGCGGAAAAACCAAATCAATACAAATCTTAGATTTGATTGAATGGAAAATAAGGGGTAGGGGGCAGGGGGGAGGGTAGGTACACCTCAACAACCCCAACAGGAGAATATCTTTGACACGTCAATCCAATAGGAGTGAACAAATTCGACGGCACATTCAGTAAAGATCTATGACACATGTATTGGTTGCACCTAATGCGTAAGAGCCTGTCTGACAGATGCATTGGAAACGATCCCCCGGGATGGGTGTAAAGCCAATCAAATTGCTTCTGCTCCTAGAACAGAAGACTGTGTAGGTTGTAAGAGACGTGAATCCGCTTGTCCAACAGATTCCTCGAGTGTACGCGTCTATCCGGGAGCTGAGACGACTCGTAGTATGGGTCTAGCTTATTGATTCATCGGTCAAGAAAGAGATTCAAGAATCGAATCGTTTTCTTTCCAACTCATACTCAAAGATTCATACTCAATTCTATTGAGTATGAGTTGGGGTATTAAGATTCCCCCCCCCCTCCCCCCCGCTAAAATATTTTTCCATCCACGATGAGTAACGTACCCTGGTTAACCACAATTGTTCTTTTTCCGATTCTGGCGGGTTCGCTATTTCCAATGCTTCCCTCCAATGGGAATAAGATCGTTCGGTGGTATACCCCAGGCATTTGTATATCGGAATTTCTACTAATCATTTATATCTTTCATTGTCACTTCCATATCGATGATCAATGCATTCAATTGGTGGAGGATTCTAGTTGGATAAATTCAATCAATTCCCATCGGAGTTCAGGTATTGATGGACTCTCCATGGGTCTCATTCTACTGACAGGATTTGTCACTACTTCGGCAACCTCAGCAGCTTGGCTAGTTACGCGGAATACACGTCTATTCTATTTCTTGATGTTGGCCATGTATAGCGGCCAAATAGGACTGTTTGCTTCTCGAGACATTTCGCTTTCCTCTCCTATGTGGGAGTTGGAATTAATCCCAATCTACCTACTTTTATGTATGTGGGGTGGGAAGAGACGTCTATACTCAGCCACGAAGTCTATTCTATACACAGCTGGTGGTTCTATCTTTCTCCTAATAGGAGCCCTAACTATGGGTTTCTACGGGACCCAGGAACCCTCCTTCAATATCCGAGATTTGGCAAGCAGATCACATCCTATATCACTAGAAGTGCTTTCTTATCTAGGATTCTTCGTGGCGTATGCCGTGAAACTGCCAATATTCCCTTTTCATACTTGGTTGCCAGACACTCATGGGGAAGCACATTACAGCACATGTATGTTGCTGGCTGGGGTATTACTAAAAATGGGAGGGTATGGATTGATTCGAATTAATATGGAATTATTACCTCATGCTCATTCCATACCTGCTTCGTGGTTGGTGCTATTCGGATCAGTCCAAATTGTTTATGCATCCCTGATTCCGCCGGGTCAGCGTAACCTTAAGAGGAGAATAGCGTATTCATCAATTTCCCATATGGGTTTTGTAACAATTGGAATTGGATCCGTGACAGATACGGGTCTTAATGGAGCTGTGTTACAAATGATTTCCCATGGGTTAATAGGTGCCGCTCTATTTTACCTTGCAGGGACTTGTTACGATAGGACACGTACCCTTTATCTCGATCAATTAGGGGGGATGGCTACCCCAATGCCCAGGATATTTACTATGTTTAGTATCTTCTCAATGGCATCCCTTGCATTACCCGGGATGAGTGGGTTTGTATCGGAATTGATGGTATTTCCAGGAATAGTGACTAATCAGCATTATTCATCTATATCTAAGTTATCGGTTGTAGTAGTCGAAGCGATTGGTACAGTATTAACTCCCATTTATTTGTTATCTATGTTACGTCGAATATTCTACGGATACAGAATATCCAACTATTCGGATCCATATTCAGTTGATTCCGGACCGCGGGAAATATTCATATCGATTTGTCTCTCTTTACCAATCCTCGGTATCGGTCTGTATCCAGACATGGTTGCATCTCTACGGAATCACAAAATACTATCTATCCTGGTTCCGTACTCTTTTATGGGATAGTAGAGGGGCAATAAAACGCAGTATCGTTTGGATCGGTAGTCGAACATATCTATTCAATGAGGATTACTCTTGGAAGCGGTTCTGGTATTAATTCCTATAAGGGAAGGCAGTGGGAATCCATGCCGCTGGCGACGTAATTGCATGAATGTCTGGGTGAGGAATCCACAGCGCGATTCCTCATGCAGACTCTGATTCAAATCACGAATTGATTACATGTAACACTTCAAGCATCTGACGAGGTAACATTTTTTGTTATCTCTCCCCCCGATCGAATTAGCGGTCTTCTACCTAATTATTAAGTAAGCCACCCGTGATTATGTAAACCGATTCCTGGTGGATTAACCCCTGAGAAACAAATCCAAGCAATGAAGAATCCTGTAGATGCTACAATAGCAGGCCCTTCCCCCTGCCAACCACTAGTTATTCTGGTATGGAGATGAATAGCATATATCAGCCGAGTCACTAATGCCCAGGTTTCCTTAGGGTCCCGGCTCCAGTAGGATCCCCACGCTTCATTAGCCCACACTGCTCCAGAGAGAATACCAACAGTCAGTAGAGGAAACCCTAAGCTGATGATTCGATAACTCCATCGGTCCAATTGGTGGATCAATCGGCACCTACGTGAATTCAAGGATAGTCGATGAAAACTGTTTCTCGGATTACTTCCTGCCTGCTCGTAGCAGTGTATATCCACTCCCGGAGAGGGGGTCCAGGTAGGAAATTCTTGATTTGGACCGGGGATAGAAAATTGTTCTGCGTCATAGGTGGCAATCGGTGGAGATGTTGCTGATGGAGATCCACATAACGAAGTCACATGGCTTAGTGGCATCATACTTACATGCGTCATTAACCGATGAGGTTGCAGAGCAGGTACTAGCGGTGTGGATTGTTGCATTTCCTCAGGAAGACCCAGAGTTGCGAATCCATGGGTCGACATGGCACCTGGTGCCGTGACTGCACCTGACCATTCGTTCCGACTCCTAATTCTCATAATTACATGCATTGGGGAGAAGCTCCGTGAAAGAAACATAGATGATTCATGTAGATTGCTCGGTGGTAGATGTTTGGGTTGAATCCGACGAATCGTCGTAAATCCCGTTATACAGATGAAAGCAATTGTCATACCTCCAACGCTCAAACTAATGAGTCTCTTGAGCTTGCGAGCCAGCCCCATCCGGTGAAACAGAGTGACGGAAAGAAGCGTAAGAAAAGAAATGTGAGCGAATATGTGCTCTATATCGGTGTGAATCGTAATGAGGAGAATCCAGTGAATTAGTGAGATTTTGGAGAGTATGTACCACCCACCCATTATTCCCAGGAGATTTCGGGTTTACCCCTTAAACGTCGAAACGGGGAGAATTCCCTATTCCTACTGCTTTTCCCAGTGGTTGTATCAGACACAGCCCTCGCCTGCAGGTTGAAATTAAATGCCGCTACTCGGATTCGAACCGAGATGCTCTAGCACTGCTTCCTAAGAGCAGCGTGTCTACCAATTTCACCATAGCGGCTCGCTACTCGTTATACTTATCGTAATTAATGATATCACATCTTCGGGTGAATCGTCAATCTTCCTGGGGGAGAGTACACACGCACAACAAGGGACCTTCCCTGTCTATAGTTGATTAGGTATACGGCGCTATACTTGTATAGGAATAACGGGATATGGCGTAGCTCGGTAGCGTGCCATCTTGGGGTGATGGAGGTCGCAGGTTCAAATCCTGCTATTCCGAATAAACGAGGTCGGAACATATTTTAAACGGAATAGAAGACGTTCCCGTTCCGGGAACGCAGATTTATCTCCCGATTCTCTTTGGGTGTTATCGACCCATACCCATTCGTAGTAGGGATAGAGATAAATCGATGATCGTGATCGAGACCCTTGTATCATAGGAAGGAAGAGAGGGATTGGGCTCCTTCTTCATGCACGTAACCCCCCCCCCTCGTGGTTATTACCAACATTCATTGATACAACTCTGTTAGTATTTGGATTTTATTTACCGCACGGTACCGTCACGCAATAATATCAACATGTACCCGTACTACTTACTAGGGATCCAAATTCATCAATAAGTTCCCTGACAATCACTTATCTCGTCTTCCCCGTTCCAACAAACAAATAGTTCACTATCTATTCCGACCGACCCCACGTCCTATTGATACGGCAATTCCTGTTACAACCGGGGAGTACTACTGACCAGTTTCAGAAATTTTTTCATTTGTCACATAGTAAAAACTTCTCGACCGTCCAGTCAAAATGGATTTAGCTGGAGAAAAAGCTTTCGATGCTACTTCATTAGTTTGGGTCTTCCAAATATGATTGCGAATCTTCCTCCGCGACCTAGAAGTACGTTTTTTTGGAACTGCCATAATGAAATCTATCTATTCGGTTTTATCATCGAAATGAATGCGACGAGTATGTTGATACGTACGAGTAGAATCAATATAATGAGGGAGGGGGTGATTGCGTAGAATCATTAGAAGGGGAACAACTGGGGGAACTGGGTTTCCATTCTATGCAAAAGAATCCCAGCAAGAATCATTGACTTCTTTATGATAACAATTTGCTAACCAACCAACTCCTTTCCATTTAAGCAAATGGGATCTACTACAGATCGAACCAAATCCTGTCTGTATCCCGATTTCCTTCGCGTCTTCTTCTTAGAATGGATCTTCCGTATCACTTTCTTCCTCTCGAAACAGGGATGCAAGACGCGCCCCCTAGCAGTTGCGTTACTCAGCCGGGGATGTCCGAGATCAATTTTGGATCCGTGACAAACCAATGAAACTCGATATATCGACATTACCGTATTGGACTCTGATGCGTTGTGCCCAAGCAGAGCGAAGTGACGAACATCATAGAATCTCCCCGGTTCTACTCGGAGTTGTTTTCCTCCAGTATCAATTGCTGCATGTCTATCCGTAATAGTCTTGTCGTGTGAAAAATAACCCAAAACAACTCAATCGGTTTGGGGTCAAAAAATGGAACCTAGATAAGTATCTCCGACACATTTGATTCCTGTCAAGTCTCGACGCCGGGCTCGCACCAGAACGAGAAACAAATGGATTATTCGGTTTGATACGCGTGATCTCACCTGTCCATATATATTCCATTCTTCGACGCTCCATATATCTGACAACTATTGACAGAAAGAGTTCCAACCCGGGTTAAATATGTTTATGGAATTATCTTATGAATGTGCTTGGATTGTCCCCTCACGCCCATTCGTAACCTCTGGTTTGATCGGATTGGCATCGTTTCTTTTTCCAAAAGCCACTAAGAGCCTTCGTCGTATACGTGCTATGCTCAGTGTTCTTTCATTAGCCGCAGCTATGTCCGTCTCTATCGCAACATTCTGGCAACAAGTTACTGGTCGCTCCACTTTTGAATACTCATGGTCATGGATTCCCAACGACGATATTTCTCCAAAGATAGGATTTTCAGTTGATTCACTTACTTCCATTACGTCGATATCAGTCACCACCATAGGTGTCTTGGTTATGATTTACAGTGATAGTCATATGCGTCACGACTAGGGATACGTAAGGTTTCCCGTCTATTTAAGTTTCTCCACTGCCTCCACGTCAGGATTAGTGTTCAGTCCCAATCCAATACAGATTCATGTTTTTCGGGAATTAGTAGGGATGTGCTCTTACTCGCCGATAGGTTTTTGGTTCGCACGACCAAGTGCTGCTAATGCCTGCCAAAAAGCTTTTGCAACTAATCGTACAGGAGATTTCGGATTATTATTGGGTATATTAGGTACGTATTGGATAACTGGTAGTTTCGAGATCCGCGAATCGTGTGATTGATTTAGTGAGTTGATTGATAACAACAGCGCCGGCTCCTCCCTTGCCAATACATGTGCTCCTCTACCATTTTTGGGTCCGGTATCTAAATCTGCACAATCCCCACTCCACGTATGGTTGCCCGATGCAACGGAAGGACCCACACCTATTTCGGCTCTTATACACGCCGCTACTATGGTAGCTGCGGGAATTTTTTTTGTAGCTCGAATGCTTGAATTGTTTGAAACCTTACCTCTAAGCATGAATGTTATCTCCTGGATAGGCGGAATAACGGCTCTACTGGGAGCGACGATAGCTCTTGCCCAGAAGGATATCAAGAAAGGTTTAGCTTATTCTACTATGTCTCAATTGGGCTACATGATGCTGGCTCTAGGTCTCGGTGCTTATAAACCTTCGTTGTTTCACCTCATTACACATGCCCATCCCAAAGCTTTGCTATTTCCCGGATCCGGTTCAGTAATTCATTCGATGGAAAGGGTTGTCGGATACTCTCCCAATAGAAGTCAAAATATGTCTCCCACGGGTGGTTCGCGAAAATATATGCCAATTACTGGAATCACTTTTCTTTCAGGTACTCTCTCTCTCTGTGGTATACCACCTCTAGCTCGTTTCCGGTCCAAAGATGAAATTATTGCAAAGAGTTGGCTACGTTCCTTTCCCCCCGGATGTATAGCCTCATTCACAGCAGTTCCAACTGCTTTCTACATGTTCCGCATCTATCTCCTCACGTTTGAGGGGAATCTACGCGCCGGTGGCGGTACCAATTCATCCCATTCCTCTATGAATAGTGTCATTCGGAGTAACACCAAAACGATAGCAACGAGTGGAGATGGGTATGATGTTCCTCCACCCCCGCGAGACGAAGGAGTCGATTCAGCAGGAGGTTATGACGGGGAAGATTCAGTCGATAGAAAAGTTTCTGCAGAGTCCAATATTCGTTCTGAGTCTCTATATCCTAAGGAATCAGACGTTTCGATGGTATTGCCTTCAGTAGTACTGTCGATACCAACTTCGTTGGTTGGATCAATAGGAGTCAATCTCGCTGGAGGAGAAACTGGTCCCGATTTGCTATCCGAGTGGTTAACTCCCCTTGCAGGCTTTTCAGAGGACAACAACAATCCCGAAAATTTGGTACAATTGCTAATAGATTCAGCAGGTTCGGTTGGTCTATCACTAGCCGGAATATCTATCTCCTACGTGATTTATGGACCGATATCCTCTCACACACAACCTTGCGGTGATATTGATCCTTTTGCCAAACAATCTATGGGTTCATTTAACCGTCTCATTGGGGACTGGTCACACAACCGGGGTTACATCGATCATTACTACGATATCCTTCTAGTGAGAGGTATTCGATTCAGGGTGAGTTAACTCTTCTTTTCGACCAATGGGTAATTGACGGAATTATTAATGGCACCGGTATTTTGAGTTCCATAGGTGGAGAAAGCGCAAGATATGGGGAGGGCGGGAGAGTATCTTCTTATTCATTCGGATTGATGATTGGTATTATTCTACTGCTAACTGCCTTCGTTTCTCTTGTCTCCTAAGAGTTTTTTTCTTCTCCTTTCCAAGATATTCCTTATACCTCTATAAGTATCCTGTGACTATTCTACTATGTTTTCCGGAAAAGGAGAAATAGAAACTAGTGATTGGTGATCGATCGATATGCATCTTGGGGTTGGGGGGGGGGCGATCAATCACGACCAAGATCAACCATGACCGAGATCTTCCACACCAGCCCCCCCCCCGATTCGTAGGCTCTATCCGAGAAGGCAAAAGGGATTGCTATCATTACTGCTTCTTCCTATAATGAGAGTTAGGGTGTACGCGAGGTTCATGAAGTCTCGAAGAAAGCTTTGGGTCTTCGAGTGGTTAACGTCTTGCAGATCAAGGGGCGGCTCAAGGAACAAGAGTCTCTGGAAGTATATGGGATTGAATCATCTGCCACTTTCCTCGGTAGCTCAGCGGTAGAGCGGTCGGCTGTTAACCGATTGGTCGTAGGTTCAAATCCCACCCGGGGAGATTCATCCATTTCCAGTAGGATAGAAGATAGTCT
>NW_028239775.1:0-12500 GCF_047967505.1 Dipteris shenzhenensis | reverse complement strand
CGGGTGGTTCTAGAGAGTAGAAGGATTTTTCACAGATCACTTGTAGATTCTATTTCTTCCACATCAGAGAATAATTCTCCCAAGTCTATATCGGTAGTATCGAAGCAGGAAATAGATACTACGGTGAATACCTATTTACTTCTGGGGAAGTTGAAGTAGGAACAGAATCTCCTTCTCCTTACTACTTCTTAAGAATATTAATGACACTGAAGTAAGTAGACTAGCGAATCGATTTGGGGGATAGGGAGGAGGTAGAGGCAAACACACAGGAGGGAGTTGAAAATGAAAGAATGGAATATCAAAATTATTTTGTGAATCCTCTTGTATCGGGGTAACAACCGAAAGGTATTTCGTACTTCTATTCTTAGTATTAATTGAATGACGAGGAGCCGTATGAGGTGAGAATCTCACGTACGGTTCTGTAGAGTGACACTGAAACTGACTCATCTGTCAACTATTCCACAACTACACCAAAAAAACCTAACTCTGCCCTACGGAAAGTCGCCAGAGTTCGATTAACCTCCAAGTTCGAGATAACGGCTTACATACCAGGTATTGGCCATAATTTGCAAGAACATTCCGTGGTCCTTGTGAGAGGCGGGAGGTGAAGGACCTACCTGGTGTAAGATATCATATCGTTAGAGGAACTTTAGATGCTGTAGGAGTAAAGGATCGTAAGAAGGGGCGTTCCAGTGCGTTGCAGAACATTGTCGTAACTTGTATCATCGCAATGATTCCGTATCGGTTGTTCTGATATGTCAAATGCATAGCCGACCCGATAGTGGGAATGTTGCCAGGGGACCGAAGCCTGCTATTACGGAGATTGATTATTATCTTATTCGTGTGAAACAACTCGGTGTCCAGGGTATTGCATTCCAGTAAGTTGAGTCTTACCCGGACTCCCATTTATTTGGAAAATCTTCGAATGTCTTCTCTCTCTCAGAACGAGTTCGGACTACGATTATGGAGATTCAGTGGAGGTTTTGTGAACATTTGGTAATTGGATCAATAAACCCACGGACATTCTTGGTGAGATAAATGAAATACGGGATTTCCCTTCTCCTATTCGTGGGATGATGAAGAGGAAACGGATACTCAATGCCTAATGAGTAAATATGATTCATTGAAGTAACCCGAACTTACTTCAAGACTTTCTATTCAATCATATGGAAAGCTGCATTCGATGAAAGTCGCACGTGCAGTTTGGGGGGAGATCCTCGACTAACCGGCGGATCCACCCTACAATATGGAGTGAAAAAGCCCAAATAAGATTCTAAGATACAGTCGAGATAGAATCGGAATCCGACATATCTGTAAACTCATGTTACACCGGAGCAATGTAGCGAACAAAAAGAAAAATATAGAATCGGATCCGATTTATCGTAATCGATTAGTAAACATGTTGGTTGATCGTATTCTTAAAGATGGCAAGAAATCATTGGCTTATCAGATTCTCTATCAGGCTATGAAGCGGATTAAGGAAAAGACGAATAAGAATCCACTGTCTGTCCCGCGACAAGCAATACGTAGGGTAACTCCCGATATAGTAACAGAATCCAAACGTGTAGGTGGATCGACTTATCGAGTCCCCGTTGAAGTAGTACCTGCAGGAAGGAAGAGCTTTGGCTATCCGATGGTTATTGATCGCGTGTCGAAAACGTTCAGGTCGAAGTATGGCTTTAAGATCAAGTGATGAATTAATGGGATGCTGCCAGAAATTCTGGTAGTGCTGTACGGAAGAAGGAGGGAGACTCACAAGGTGGCAGAAGCTAATAAGGCTTTTGCCCATTTCCGTTAGTTCCGGGTTCGTTTCAATCCACAACCTCTTATTGGTGGATTGAAACCTTCTACTCCGGAGCGCAGGGTATTAGGAATCAAGATACGCCAGAAGCATATGGATAAGCAGAAATTAAATAATGGGAGAAAGAATATCCAAGTCATAGGGGAAATTTTGTCACTGGTATAGTACCTCATGAAAAAGAGAAAGACTAGTGTCGAATCGTAAAGTCCATAACATCATCGACATGATCAACATGATCGACATGACCAAAGTGATCGACGCAATCGACGCAATCAACATGATCGACATGATCGACATGACTAGAATGATCGACACAATCGACACAATCGACATGATCGACATGATTGGCACTGCCCGCATCCCCGCGACTCCCACCATTCTCAACTATCTCCGCCTGGGGCGGACTACTCACCTCGGGGGGGGGGGGGGATGTCAGGCAACGCCAGCAGATATTTATCCTGTATGTCCCTCACCTCGAATCGATGATTGAGTCGTAGTACATCTAAGGCAAAGCTGGCATCTCCATGATGTACTCGAGGAGCCGAACTAACGTTGACTTTCCCGTGGTTTATGATAATAAAAGGGAAATGCGTCTGAAAAGAGAGTCAAGGTTTGAAGAAGTATCGTGCGAAAACAAAGGGAAGTCTTCCCGTTTCTTCGGATATTCAATCAATATTAGATTTAGTTGACACAGGTGGGATTCTGTGATATACTATGGATCAACAGGCTCATCAGCTTGGGTAATCACCAATCGTTTCGAAAACCAAAAATTACCACGACCGCAACTTTAGAAAGACGCGAAAGCGCAAGCCTATGGGGTCGCTTCTGCGACTGGATCACCAGCACTGAAAACCGTCTTTACATCGGATGGTTCGGTGTCTTAATGATTCCCACCTTATTAACCGCAACCTCTGTATTCATCATTGCTTTCATCGCAGCTCCCCCTGTAGATATCGATGGTATTCGTGAGCCTGTCTCCGGTTCTTTGCTATACGGAAACAACATTATCTCCGGTGCTATCATTCCTACTTCTGCAGCTATCGGTTTACACTTCTACCCAATCTGGGAAGCAGCTTCCGTTGATGAATGGCTATACAATGGTGGTCCTTACGAACTGAATCGTTCTTCACTTCCTACTTGGTGTAGCTTGCTACATGGGTCGTGAGTGGGAACTTAGTTTCCGTTTAGGCATGCGTCCTTGGATTGCTGTTGCGTACTCAGCTCCCGTTGCAGCTGCTACCGCTGTGTTCCTGATCTACCCAATCGGTCAAGGAAGTTTCTCTGACGGTATGCCCCTAGGAAGTTCTGGTACTTTCAACTTCATGATCGTTTTCCAGGTCTGAGCACAACATCCTTATGCATCCCTTCCACATGTTGGGTGTAGCTGGCGTATTCGGCGGCTCTCTATTCAGTGCTATGCATGGTTCTTTGGTAACTTCTAGTTTGATCAGAGAAACTACTGAGAATGAGTCTGCTAATGCAGGTTACAAGTTCGGTCAAGAGGAAGAGACCTACAACATCGTAGCTGCTCACGGTTATTTTGGCCGTTTGATCTTCCAATATGCCAGCTTTAACAATTCTCGCTCTCTGCACTTCTTCTTAGCCGCTTGGCCCGTAGTAGGCATCTGGTTTACTGCCTTGGGTATCAGCACCATGGCATTCAACTTGAATGGTTTTAACTTCAACCAATCCGTGGTTGATAGCCAAGGTCGTGTTATTAACACCTGGGCTGATATCATCAACCGTGCTAACCTAGGTATGGAAGTTATGCATGAACGTAACGCTCATAATTTCCCTCTAGACTTAGCTTCTGTTGAAGCTCCTTCTGTAAACGGATAATACCTGTCTGGTCGTGCAGCATCACTAAATACCAAACCTCGCATAAGGTTTGGTATTTAATGGAGATTCGTCCGATGGAATGAATAGAAATAATAGTAATATCTCGCCATAATCTTACAATTATCAGTTTCCAATCTTGGATTCTGGGGAATCTTTGAAACACCCTTCTAGGATTACAGAGAATGGGAATCAAAGATATTCTCATTCTGATTAGCGGAACGCTTGTAGTCCCGTACCCACTGGAATAGATTGAGAATACATTTTTCACCTAACATATTTTTTCTTGTATTAATATATAGACGAATAATACGTACGCGCATCGAATGAATGACCCTAGTAGATCTTGTTCTCTCCCAGTTAAGAAAGCTGAATAGGGAAAGTAGGGGGCGGACGTAGCCAAGTGGATCAAGGCAATGGATTGTGGATCCATCACGCGCGGGTTCAATCCCCGTCGTTCGCCCATCAGGTTGGAGAACTCGTCTTTATCACTCGGAATAAAATAAGTTGATGAGGAGATAGATAAGACATAGATAGGTTTCTTCAACAATTCGAGATTCCCGAGACAGCTTCAGGTAGGTACGAATACACCCACAAATCACCACATCGAAAGTACTCACTCCATTGGGCCTTGAATCTTTCGATATTATCTATATAATGGAATGTGAGAGGTGGGTAGTATCTACCACATATAGATAAAGTGAAGAGAGATCATGAGGTAAGAGAAGTGGGAGAAGAAAAAGTAAGAAGTCCAGATTTATTCTCTGAAGTTCCGAAGTTAGCAGAAACCGATGGATTCCACTACTCATTTGAATCATTGAAAAATCAAGATCTAGGGGAATTTCTAATTGGTCTATTCTCCAGTTATGAACCCTCCATCAAATTATTTGACTTATGAATTCTGAGTTCAATCTTTTTACGGAATCTGCGCGATTCAATGAAGCGGGGTAATAGCGTGACTCCGGGAATCCTGATGTTACTAACAATACCAATTCCTATGCATCGTTCAGGTGAGAGAAATTTGATCGAAGGAGGTTCTATAGATCTAGCGAAACTAATTAATAGAACTGGTGGAGTAGTAAAAAAACCAGCAACAAATTCTGTTGAATCCTTCTATCCTCTTTCTCTATCAATAAGATGCTCACCTGCTGAAAAGGATAGAAAGGGAAAGACACGTAATTCTTACTATTCGGATTCAAACGGAAATATTTCCACAACTTCGACGAGGGAAGAACCGCAAGTTCCCATATATAGTGCGATGGATCCTTCGGTTTCAGATGGATGGAGGGTCCGGCTGATGAGGGATCCACTCCCCATCAAGAATATATCCAGAGATGTGACTGAGAGGATTGAAAAATCACTGGGGGATAAGAATCTAGAAGATTCAAATGAGTTTTTTGAATTCTATATAAATGTGATACTTCGTAAGGATGACTGTTACTAAAATGATTCTGATTCGTTACTTCTCCGGAAAATCCATGACAAGCAAAGGGTTAATTGGCTACAAACAGCAACATTAAGAAGCGATTCCTTCATTCCCGTAATATCGGACTTTTGGGACAAAATGTTACTCGAATCCAGGGATTCAGTAGATCGGCAGGGAGATGAATCACCGTTCTATTCCGAGCGGAAGGGTCTCTCCAATTTGTCTCTATTTCCACCCCATAAGAATACAATGTCATCTCGTGATGGTGTATCCCTATCCTATAGCGATATAAGAGATTGGTTAAATTCCATTGACGAGGGGAGTTGGACACTATTCCGGGATTACGCCGATTTTTATATGTGGCATTCCTGTCACCAAAGTCCTTCTCCATGGAATAAGGATGAGCGCGAATTGAATCTAACGAGATCTCTCTTAGAAAAGAGATTTATCGAACTTGATTATCTATCGGATAATCAATTACTCACTGAGGTACCAAGTATATTACTAGAAATTTCCTGTGGTTTCTCGAAGTATGTCTCCTCACAAATAGAGACATCTAGAGAATTGGAGGCTTTTCATAGCAACTCAAGGGATGAGTCTGATTCCAGAAATCAGAAGGTTGGGAAGGAGATACCTATCGAAGATACTTGTTTATCTAGTTGAAGTGAGGAGAGAAATCCAGAATATGATTCAATGAAAAGATCTGGAAATGGCTTTGTAGGCAGTTACTCTCCGGAGGAAAGAGCAATATCCACTGATGATTCTCCAGAGGCGGTGAGTCACGGCTTTTCAACAGAATCATCTATACATGAACTAGGTATGGGTCCCACCGCCGATGGAACTCCTATTAAGACATATTTGGCAGAAGAATGATATAAGAATTCCGTGTCTTTCGGTATCGGAAGAATATCTCATTTATGGAAAGTAGAGAGAGATTGTCGGCATTTTACACTCGACTCTCCTTTATTGTTGGGAGATCCTTTCTCCCCTTCTGTAGCGGGAATAGCAGAAAATGATTCCAATAAATGTATTGATTCTTCCTAGAATCGTAAGTGGTTCTTCCAATTATTGGGGTTAGATTCCCACGGAAATGAGGGGGAATTTTCTATTCTACACGCCTATTCACAACTAATAAATGAATCAAGAAACCGACTGACTGGATTTCTTTTAAGAGTTAAAAAATCGAATTTGATTTCCAGTAAGGTAAGAATTGGTAGTAGTAGCGAGGAACCTAGGAAAGCCTTTCTATCGAGAGGAGATCTATCATTTGGTGGAATACTTGACGAGGAATCAGAGATGCAAAATGGCGCATACTTCGATCTTGATAAGATTATTTCAAACCGTTTAGAGATCCTTTTCGATGTACCTGTAGAAAGAACTGATGGAAGTGAAAATCCTACTTTTTCAGATGAATCGGGAGAGGGAGGTAACATATCTTCAACATACTCTCTAGTTAGGGTATATGAACGAAATAGGTTAATATCTCTCTACTCAGTATACACGCTCTTTTCGCGTGACTATTTCTGTACATTAGCTAGTGAATATCTATCCAGAATCAACTATCAATTGGGTAGCCGGGAGGGGGGCGAGGGATCTACTGGTGTAACAAGAATTGCAATTGAATAGAGATTATTGGAATGGAGGGGTAACATAGAGCGTTTGTTGCATGAATGTATTATTTCCCCAATTGATGAATATCCAGATGTTCGGTCAAATGTGCACAGGTGGCTTGATACAATCAGAGACTTGTCTTTTTCCCCTTCCAAGAGAGTATTCGCAGAAATAAGATCCGACTTAGGTAGATCAATCTATGATCTGTCGATATTAGCACTAAATAATATTGGTATCACTATTCGTAGTACGGCTGGGAGGAACAACAAGTATCCCAAGGAATTTACCAATATATCATCTATTTACCGAATCATTATTCCCAAGTATATTAGTGAAGAAGCTTCGACAGATGGGATTGATTATCTTGTCTATAAATTGAACAATATAGATTATCCACTGCTTGATTTCCTTCTGAGTTCACTCAACCTCGATGAGAAGATATCCTTTCTCAAGAGAATCTTCGGTAGAAAAGATAGTTTCTTCATCGAGTCCGGATTGTTAATGGATGAAGAATCGGTAGGCTCCTCAATCTTCCTAAAACCCGCAGTTAATCCATTTCTTGTTGAATCATCCTGTATCGAATGTATTGGAACAAAACTCCCGAATGGTGCTTATTCCGCTACGGGAAGGCAGGATTGGGATCTGTTTCTGGATAATTTGAATTATGGGAAAGGTTCGAATAGGAATATTGGGAGTATTTCGGGATCCATTTCCGATGAAGTAGATACACCAAACTTTATAGATTACTCGCATTTACCCGTATTGAACTGTGCCGGAAGGGATTTTATCTCAATAATCAGAAGAAGGGATTCGTTGGTTGGAGGATACAGCAGTAGTTACTCTGACATCTTAGAGAATTCGTATACGGGCTCCGGTGATGAAGTCATCCCATCTCTTGAAATAGGATCCTTAGATACAAAAAATATCACTTCATCTATTCAATCCCAAGTGTCTGATTCGTTGTTACCCAATTCCTCGCAACGAACGGAAAGGGAAACTATTGATCATATACTCGCAACAACCGAATCGACTCCATCTGATCTGGATGAATCTGCGATACCACCACTAACTCATTCAGATAGATTTCTTGACTCTATTTCGGATCTAAGAGGACTACTGACGGGGTTGAACTTATCTCCTCGCGAAACGGGAGATTCGTCTCTATCTTCATGTGGTAGCGATGGAAATTACTTGGAAAGAACATTGATAAACTCTAAGCTATCGGCTGATTGGCGATCTCGACCCCGTCTCAAAAATTCGGGAGTGGATCAAGTCGATTCGGAGGGATCCATTGAGAAGAGATCAAACTCGAGGAATGATTCTATTGGGAATCAATTCTATCAAAATGATTCACACATTGGTTATTTTTGGGAATCAGAAGAATCTGAGACGCTTTATTGGTCAAAGAAATTCTCATTATGCAGCAGTGTAGCATCAAGATCTCCAACAGGATTAACTGGAGAGAAGGTTCTGTACGAAAATACGAGGCTTGCAGATACACGTGTCTAAAAAGAACCTATTCTTCCATCTCATCTCATTAATTTCGATGAGTTATCAAAGGATTTAAACAAATATAAGATCTCTTGGATCTTTTGGAGAGACAATATCTGCGAGAAATGGAGCCCATTCGGAGAATATATACCTCGGTTTTTCACCCCTAACTGGTGGAGATACTTTTATGATCTGATTAGAGAGATATATCCAGAAATAGTACTCAAAGTAAGTGATGACTTGAATTACACTTTCCCCGGAATTACGGAAAGAGTTGCTGAGGATATAGGTAATGCTAGAGCTTGTTTATCGTTAAGCCTAAGATCAAGATTCAGAAACGATTCCATCAGTAACGTATTATCTAAAATAGATCTCTCTATTTTCGAAGAAATTACTAACTAAACGCAGGTGTCGCATTCGAGATGGTCAGTCTTTAGATTTTCGAATAAGTATGCCCCATCCTACCTCGTTTTCTCGATATTATTTGTTCTTGCATTTCTCAAGCATTATTTATCTGCTGTTTCGGGTTCCAATTCCCCTCACTTGTGGAAACGTTTCAATATCACCGGATATTTAATAGACCCAATGCGTGGGTTTTATCTGGAAAAGGTAATGTATTCTCCCTCGACAAGGTAAATGTAAACGAAAGATCTACTGATACATTCCCTGAAGAGATTCCTGAATTATACAAATAATATAATCTTCTATTACCTTGTGAAAAATGAACTAGATTCGTGGATACTTCGTAGGAAAAGCTCCGACACCCTTAAGATTAATAAACAATTACTGACTCAATATCTAGTGACAAATAAAACTATTTCCAAGTATGAATCGAAATTAAATTCCAATTACGATTCATTGAGCGGTGGGATTAATCACGAACCCACCCCAGAAGAAGGATCTAATCTTTTGTCATACCTACTTCGGATTCGTCAAAATGATCTATCAAATTACGAGATCTGTGAGTTGGATCCTGCGGAGAAGTGGGCTCTTCTTGCCCTTGAAAGAAATATTCTCCTTTCAGCGACAATGAGACGAAAAGGCATTCCGAATATTCCATGTCGTGACGTACCTATTTTGCTTTCATCAGGATTATTACCATCTGAAGGAGTTCCACTAGTAGGACCCATAGAAACTGGACGATCTTATGTAGTTAGGGATATAGCATCCAATTCCTACTTTCCGTCGGTGAGACTGCCATTGAGGAAGTTGTTATACAACAGATCATATTTCAATAATGTACGTGGGACTTTCATTTCGAAACAGAGCGTAAACCGATTGAATCTTATTTTTGCAATAGCAAAAGAGATGTCTCCCTGTACGATATGGATTCAAGACATTCATGAGTTGAATGTTAATCGCCTGTATCACAGATTAGAAGCCGATCCCAGATTCTTACTCTGCCTAATATTGAGGAGTATCGGTAATGGGCGCAGGAATCCTTGCATTCGCAAGAATCTCGTTATTGCTTCGACTCATGTACCTGCAAAGGTAGATCCAGCTTCAATAGCTCCGAATTGGTCGAACTAATTGATAAATCTCCGAGGGTCTAACAGGCGTCAGCGTCAAAAAGAATTGTCAATTCTCTCGCGTGTCAAAGGCTTTGAAATAGAAGCTGATCCCTCTTTTCTCGAAGGTACTGGGTCTGGAACTACGGGTTATAGCAAACGAGATCTATTTTCTCCTGCTAATGAAGCATTATTAATCACTACTTCTAGAAGAAGAAAGATTGTATCCGATAGTGCAATTAAATTAGCTTTACGTAGACAAAATTCAATTGTTACGTATATAGGTAACGGAATCCGATTCGGTTCTGGATATGAAATACTTCCTTACAATATAGGAAAAGCTATTCTGAAAAATGGTTTGATAGATACTTCCCCTGCAGATCCCTCATTTATTGGTAGTAATACACTGAAGAAGAGGTTTTACCACTTGTATAACTGGTATTTGGAACCTTTAATAACCGAGTCAACAATTAAGGAATTCGCTATACTTCCGCATATCTTAGGGCTATTGGCCGGATTAGCAGCTCGTGATCCTTGGTTCGGAATGGATATGAGAGAGGAAGAGAATCTCGTTGTTATTGATAAAGTTGTAGAGAATGATTCTAACTTAGCCTGTGGTATCTCGGAAAACCTTTTGAGGGATTTCTTATGTTCAGAAATCTGTAGAAGTAGAAGTCAATTCGCTAATAGTCCTCCTCTTCCTTCTTCCATCGAACCCAGGTATTCTCCAGATATAATCTCTGCGAGTCGTTCTTATAAATCTACAAAGAAGGGGGTGTCTAAGATTCCAACTGATTCTGAAATGGAACAGTCGAGTGAAGTAGACTCGATTCCGAAGGAAGTGTCGCGTGGGATTACTTGGTCCCCCAAATTTTGGCGTTTTGGTTTCATGCGAAGTGGCAGTTATGAATCGATAAGAGTATTATCCGAATCGAATAATTTGTATAATTCGATCTTTTTTCATCGGAATCAGGATCAAATCCCCCAACGGGATTTCGAATTGAATAAGATTAAGTCTAGTGGAAAGAAATCGCATAAGAGAAAAGGATATCTTTTCAGTTACAAGAGAGCCTCGGGTAAATCGAGACAAAGAGACATTAAAAGATTAGAAAATTAATTGGATAATCTATCATTACGCGAGCAATTTCTTGAATTAGGAATCCCCAACTCATCTAATCAATACGAAACGCAATGTAATCGATCCGATGAACCAATTCTATTCCTGGGGGGGCGCTTCACCTGGGATCCCATGCTTCTATCTCAGCCGGATCATAACATTCCCTCTTCACGTCATAGTTTATTAGCGAAACAAGAACTGGTACGGAGGCTTTATGTTACTTACGGTACGAGGAGGGAGCGCGAGAAACATTTCTCAAATGAAAAGATTAGAAATTTCTTTCTTCTTCGTGGATATGACCGGAAATCGATAACTGAATTATCTACCAAGCGGTGGAAGAATTTCCCTTCGGGTGAAGAACGACACTTTGAATACGTCAAAGAAACCTAATTCATGCATATATATTTGCAATACCCGCAGATATTTGTTCCTATTCACTCGTATCAAAGCATTCCAATGGAAGATTTGCAAGAGCGATTCCTTCGTTTCAGGCTTATGGTTCATAGAGATAGATGGATGAGACGGAATCGTCACTCATCCAAAGATTTTCTCATTCATAACATGTTGTTTGAAAGTTACCACTACCTATTCAATCTATTTCGATTTAGTGGGACGTCACCGGATCGAATAACAAGACAATTATTGAATGGGAATTCGATATCGCATCATAAAATCTCGGATATTCTTGACTCAGTCTGGATCCCTAGCAATATATAGGGCTATTCAGGATTCGAATTGGTGAAAGGAAGATACATCTTTTCCCCTTACTGATGCAATAACTTCTGCTTATAGAATTCCGGATAATTACTAAGTTATAGATCACCTTCGGAGTCTTCCTATTCGGGAGATGGAAGCAACATTCGAAATCAAGAAGGAGTAGGAATCTCTTATATGGAAAATGTAGGAAGTAGTTCGTAGAGGACGTAGTAGTTTTCCAACATCCTTATCGGATTATCGGAACAAATCCTTGATGAAGATGTCGATCCATTCTGTTTGAGATTCTCCGGAGATTCAATTTCTCGGTGATCAACGGTAATATGGGGAGGAAGGAGGGGCATTCCCCTCATTCATCTTTACATTCCAAAAATTCATTCTAAAGTTTGGATTTTCCCGTATCCAACTAGATAATCAGGATTTCAAGTCCTTTCCATTGTTTCCATTGGAAGGGCTCTAAGGACCCCGGGTCCTTAGGGGATGGACCATCTAACCGAATCCCAAAATTTTAGTTCATTCAAATTCACTAATAGGGATTCTTGGTGACATCCTAACTAATGCCCCGACTAACTACTAGGATTTCTGGTCCTAGTCCAGATACTGGGGTCTCGTGACGCAGTTTCATCACACTCTAATTGGCTACTACGACTTTCAGTCCCACCTCAGGTACTAGGATTTTTAGTCCCCTCGAAGGATTTCAAGTCCCCCGTCTTCTTCAAGGATTTCCAGTCCTGTCTTCTTCAAGGATTTGAAGTCCCCTGATAAGGATTTCTAGTCCCGTTGAAAGACCTACTTGGATCTCCTCGAATCTCGGGATTCTGAGTCCCAGCCTCACTTGAGAAAGAAGCAGAAGGTGTTTCCTATTCGATACCTAATACTTCATATCCAAATCCCCGGACGGCGGAGAATTCTGGTCTCAATAATCAACAATCGGAGGATTTGCATCCCCATGTTTGAGGGTTGGGCACTGGAAAGACCAGAATCCTCCGAGGATTT
>NW_028239774.1:22500-44324 GCF_047967505.1 Dipteris shenzhenensis | reverse complement strand
GGAACGGGGTATTGTCACGGATCCACACCGACAGAACATCCCCCCCTGTGGGGGGAACCCCCATCGGGAAGAATTCCCGGGGGTGGAATCTCCGGTTTTACAATCTAGTAACAAGTCGAGCGAGTAGAAGCCTTCGATACATCTAGACTCCGACGAGGACAAAACAAAGATTGATTGATTTGCTTATCCCAACCATTCAGTACTCTGGAGTAGGGATTCTCGAAGAAGCGACGCTAGACTCGGATCCTTAGAAGCATTAGATTGGCCAAGAGAAGGGAGGGTATGGAGTCTTCTATCCATTATTAGAGCTTAAAATAGGCATGATATTGAATCCTCTATCGGTTGATCGACTATATGGTTATAGTCCCGATTCGGCATACGGGTGTGGGAGAACTACCTCATTACTGAGAATCTCGAATGTGGATAATGTAAATCTTCAAAGATACTATCGGTTTCTACGATATATATTATGAGGAGGTACCTCCCCTCCCTGACGTAAGTGAAGTATTATCCTATTGAAGGGAGGTACATCATCTAGACTATCTTCTATCCTACTGGAAAATGGATGAATCTCCCCGGGTGGGATTTGAACCTACGACCAATCGGTTAACAGCCGACCGCTCTACCGCTGAGCTACCGAGGAAAGTGGCAGATGATTCAATCCCATATACTTCCAGAGACTCTTGTTCCTTGAGCCGCCCCTTGATCTGCAAGACGTTAACCACTCGAAGACCCAAAGCTTTCTTCGAGACTTCATGAACCTCGCGTACACCCTAACTCTCATTATAGGAAGAAGCAGTAATGATAGCAATCCCTTTTGCCTTCTCGGATAGAGCCTACGAATCGGGGGGGGGGCTGGTGTGGAAGATCTCGGTCATGGTTGATCTTGGTCGTGATTGATCGCCCCCCCCCCAACCCCAAGATGCATATCGATCGATCACCAATCACTAGTTTCTATTTCTCCTTTTCCGGAAAACATAGTAGAATAGTCACAGGATACTTATAGAGGTATAAGGATATCTTGGAAAGGAGAAGAAAAAAACTCTTAGGAGACAAGAGAAACGAAGGCAGTTAGCAGTAGAATAATACCAATCATCAATCCGAATGAATAAGAAGATACTCTCCCGCCCTCCCCATATCTTGCGCTTTCTCCACCTATGGAACTCAAAATACCGGTGCCATTAATAATTCCGTCAATTACCCATTGGTCGAAAAGAAGAGTTAACTCACCCAGGAATCGAATACCTCTCACTAGAAGGATATCGTAGTAATGATCGATGTAACCCCGGTTGTGTGACCAGTCCCCAATGAGACGGTTAAATGAACCCATAGATTGTTTGGCAAAAGGATCAATATCACCGCAAGGTTGTGTGTGAGAGGATATCGGTCCATAAATCACGTAGGAGGATAGATATTCCGGCTAGTGATAGACCAACCGAACCTGCTGAATCTATTAGCAATTGTACCAAATTTTCGGGATTGTTGTTGTCCTCTGAAAAGCCTGCAAGGGGAGTTAACCACTCGGATAGCAAATCGGGACCAGTTTCTCCTCCAGCGAGATTGACTCCTATTGATCCAACCAACGAAGTTGGTATCGACAGTACTACTGAAGGCAATACCATCGAAACGTCTGATTCCTTAGGATATAGAGACTCAGAACGAATATTGGACTCTGCAGAAACTTTTCTATCGACTGAATCTTCCCCGTCATAACCTCCTGCTGAATCGACTCCTTCGTCTCGCGGGGGTGGAGGAACATCATACCCATCTCCACTCGTTGCTATCGTTTTGGTGTTACTCCGAATGACACTATTCATAGAGGAATGGGATGAATTGGTACCGCCACCGGCGCGTAGATTCCCCTCAAACGTGAGGAGATAGATGCGGAACATGTAGAAAGCAGTTGGAACTGCTGTGAATGAGGCTATACATCCGGGGGGAAAGGAACGTAGCCAACTCTTTGCAATAATTTCATCTTTGGACCGGAAACGAGCTAGAGGTGGTATACCACAGAGAGAGAGAGTACCTGAAAGAAAAGTGATTCCAGTAATTGCATATATTTTCGCGAACCACCCGTGGGAGACATATTTTGACTTCTATTGGGAGAGTATCCGACAACCCTTTCCATCGAATGAATTACTGAACCGGATCCGGGAAATAGCAAAGCTTTGGGATGGGCATGTGTAATGAGGTGAAACAACGAAGGTTTATAAGCACCGAGACCTAGAGCCAGCATCATGTAGCCCAATTGAGACATAGTAGAATAAGCTAAACCTTTCTTGATATCCTTCTGGGCAAGAGCTATCGTCGCTCCCAGTAGAGCCGTTATTCCGCCTATCCAGGAGATAACATTCATGCTTAGAGGTAAGGTTTCAAACAATTCAAGCATTCGAGCTACAAAAAAATTCCCGCAGCTACCATAGTAGCGGCGTGTATAAGAGCCGAAATAGGTGTGGGTCCTTCCGTTGCATCGGGCAACCATACGTGGAGTGGGGATTGTGCAGATTTAGATACCGGACCCAAAAATGGTAGAGGAGCACATGTATTGGCAAGGGAGGAGCCGGCGCTGTTGTTATCAATCAACTCACTAAATCAATCACACGATTCGCGGATCTCGAAACTACCAGTTATCCAATACGTACCTAATATACCCAATAATAATCCGAAATCTCCTGTACGATTAGTTGCAAAAGCTTTTTGGCAGGCATTAGCAGCACTTGGTCGTGCGAACCAAAAACCTATCGGCGAGTAAGAGCACATCCCTACTAATTCCCGAAAAACATGAATCTGTATTGGATTGGGGACTGAACACTAATCCTGACGTGGAGGCAGTGGAGAAACTTAAATAGACGGGAAACCTTACGTATCCCTAGTCGTGACGCATATGACTATCACTGTAAATCATAACCAAGACACCTATGGTGGTGACTGATATCGACGTAATGGAAGTAAGTGAATCAACTGAAAATCCTATCTTTGGAGAAATATCGTCGTTGGGAATCCATGACCATGAGTATTCAAAAGTGGAGCGACCAGTAACTTGTTGCCAGAATGTTGCGATAGAGACGGACATAGCTGCGGCTAATGAAAGAACACTGAGCATAGCACGTATACGACGAAGGCTCTTAGTGGCTTTTGGAAAAAGAAACGATGCCAATCCGATCAAACCAGAGGTTACGAATGGGCGTGAGGGGACAATCCAAGCACATTCATAAGATAATTCCATAAACATATTTAACCCGGGTTGGAACTCTTTCTGTCAATAGTTGTCAGATATATGGAGCGTCCGAAGAATGGAATATATATGGACAGGTGAGATCACGCGTATCAAACCGAATAATCCATTTGTTTCTCGTTCTGGTGCGAGCCCGGCGTCGAGACTTGACAGGAATCAAATGTGTCGGAGATACTTATCTAGGTTCCATTTTTTGACCCCAAACCGATTGAGTTGTTTTGGGTTATTTTTCACACGACAAGACTATTACGGATAGACATGCAGCAATTGATACTGGAGGAAAACAACTCCGAGTAGAACCGGGAGATTCTATGATGTTCGTCACTTCGCTCTGCTTGGGCACAACGCATCAGAGTCCAATACGGTAATGTCGATATATCGAGTTTCATTGGTTTGTCACGGATCCAAAATTGATCTCGGACATCCCCGGCTGAGTAACGCAACTGCTAGGGGGCGCGTCTTGCATCCCTGTTTCGAGAGGAAGAAAGTGATACGGAAGATCCATTCTAAGAAGAAGACGCGAAGGAAATCGGGATACAGACAGGATTTGGTTCGATCTGTAGTAGATCCCATTTGCTTAAATGGAAAGGAGTTGGTTGGTTAGCAAATTGTTATCATAAAGAAGTCAATGATTCTTGCTGGGATTCTTTTGCATAGAATGGAAACCCAGTTCCCCCAGTTGTTCCCCTTCTAATGATTCTACGCAATCACCCCCTCCCTCATTATATTGATTCTACTCGTACGTATCAACATACTCGTCGCATTCATTTCGATGATAAAACCGAATAGATAGATTTCATTATGGCAGTTCCAAAAAAACGTACTTCTAGGTCGCGGAGGAAGATTCGCAATCATATTTGGAAGACCCAAACTAATGAAGTAGCATCGAAAGCTTTTTCTCCAGCTAAATCCATTTTGACTGGACGGTCGAGAAGTTTTTACTATGTGACAAATGAAAAAATTTCTGAAACTGGTCAGTAGTACTCCCCGGTTGTAACAGGAATTGCCGTATCAATAGGACGTGGGGTCGGTCGGAATAGATAGTGAACTATTTGTTTGTTGGAACGGGGAAGACGAGATAAGTGATTGTCAGGGAACTTATTGATGAATTTGGATCCCTAGTAAGTAGTACGGGTACATGTTGATATTATTGCGTGACGGTACCGTGCGGTAAATAAAATCCAAATACTAACAGAGTTGTATCAATGAATGTTGGTAATAACCACGAGGGGGGGGGGGTTACGTGCATGAAGAAGGAGCCCAATCCCTCTCTTCCTTCCTATGATACAAGGGTCTCGATCACGATCATCGATTTATCTCTATCCCTACTACGAATGGGTATGGGTCGATAACACCCAAAGAGAATCGGGAGATAAATCTGCGTTCCCGGAACGGGAACGTCTTCTATTCCGTTTAAAATATGTTCCGACCTCGTTTATTCGGAATAGCAGGATTTGAACCTGCGACCTCCATCACCCCAAGATGGCACGCTACCGAGCTACGCCATATCCCGTTATTCCTATACAAGTATAGCGCCGTATACCTAATCAACTATAGACAGGGAAGGTCCCTTGTTGTGCGTGTGTACTCTCCCCCAGGAAGATTGACGATTCACCCGTAGATGTGATATCATTAATTACGATAAGTATAACGAGTAGCGAGCCGCTATGGTGAAATTGGTAGACACGCTGCTCTTAGGAAGCAGTGCTAGAGCATCTCGGTTCGAATCCGAGTAGCGGCATTTAATTTCAACCTGCAGGCGAGGGCTGTGTCTGATACAACCACTGGGAAAAGCAGTAGGAATAGGGAATTCTCCCCGTTTCGACGTTTAAGGGGTAAACCCGAAATCTCCTGGGAATAATGGGTGGGTGGTACATACTCTCCAAAATCTCACTAATTCACTGGATTCTCCTCATTACGATTCACACCGATATAGAGCACATATTCGCTCACATTTCTTTTCTTACGCTTCTTTCCGTCACTCTGTTTCACCGGATGGGGCTGGCTCGCAAGCTCAAGAGACTCATTAGTTTGAGCGTTGGAGGTATGACAATTGCTTTCATCTGTATAACGGGATTTACGACGATTCGTCGGATTCAACCCAAACATCTACCACCGAGCAATCTACATGAATCATCTATGTTTCTTTCACGGAGCTTCTCCCCCAATGCATGTAATTATGAGAATTAGGAGTCGGAACGAATGGTCAGGTGCAGTCACGGAACCAGGTGCCATGTCGACCCATGGATTCGCAACTCTGGGTCTTCCTGAGGAAATGCAACAATCCACACCGCTAGTACCTGCTCTGCAACCTCATCGGTTAATGACGCATGTAAGTATGATGCCACTAAGCCATGTGACTTCGTTATGTGGATCTCCATCAGCAACATCTCCACCGATTGCCACCTATGACGCAGAACAATTTTCTATCCCCGGTCCAAATCAAGAATTTCCTACCTGGACCCCCTCTCCGGGAGTGGATATACACTGCTACGAGCAGGCAGGAAGTAATCCGAGAAACAGTTTTCATCGACTATCCTTGAATTCACGTAGGTGCCGATTGATCCACCAATTGGACCGATGGAGTTATCGAATCATCAGCTTAGGGTTTCCTCTACTGACTGTTGGTATTCTCTCTGGAGCAGTGTGGGCTAATGAAGCGTGGGGATCCTACTGGAGCCGGGACCCTAAGGAAACCTGGGCATTAGTGACTCGGCTGATATATGCTATTCATCTCCATACCAGAATAACTAGTGGTTGGCAGGGGGAAGGGCCTGCTATTGTAGCATCTACAGGATTCTTCATTGCTTGGATTTGTTTCTCAGGGGTTAATCCACCAGGAATCGGTTTACATAATCACGGGTGGCTTACTTAATAATTAGGTAGAAGACCGCTAATTCGATCGGGGGGAGAGATAACAAAAAATGTTACCTCGTCAGATGCTTGAAGTGTTACATGTAATCAATTCGTGATTTGAATCAGAGTCTGCATGAGGAATCGCGCTGTGGATTCCTCACCCAGACATTCATGCAATTACGTCGCCAGCGGCATGGATTCCCACTGCCTTCCCTTATAGGAATTAATACCAGAACCGCTTCCAAGAGTAATCCTCATTGAATAGATATGTTCGACTACCGATCCAAACGATACTGCGTTTTATTGCCCCTCTACTATCCCATAAAAGAGTACGGAACCAGGATAGATAGTATTTTGTGATTCCGTAGAGATGCAACCATGTCTGGATACAGACCGATACCGAGGATTGGTAAAGAGAGACAAATCGATATGAATATTTCCCGCGGTCCGGAATCAACTGAATATGGATCCGAATAGTTGGATATTCTGTATCCGTAGAATATTCGACGTAACATAGATAACAAATAAATGGGAGTTAATACTGTACCAATCGCTTCGACTACTACAACCGATAACTTAGATATAGATGAATAATGCTGATTAGTCACTATTCCTGGAAATACCATCAATTCCGATACAAACCCACTCATCCCGGGTAATGCAAGGGATGCCATTGAGAAGATACTAAACATAGTAAATATCCTGGGCATTGGGGTAGCCATCCCCCCTAATTGATCGAGATAAAGGGTACGTGTCCTATCGTAACAAGTCCCTGCAAGGTAAAATAGAGCGGCACCTATTAACCCATGGGAAATCATTTGTAACACAGCTCCATTAAGACCCGTATCTGTCACGGATCCAATTCCAATTGTTACAAAACCCATATGGGAAATTGATGAATACGCTATTCTCCTCTTAAGGTTACGCTGACCCGGCGGAATCAGGGATGCATAAACAATTTGGACTGATCCGAATAGCACCAACCACGAAGCAGGTATGGAATGAGCATGAGGTAATAATTCCATATTAATTCGAATCAATCCATACCCTCCCATTTTTAGTAATACCCCAGCCAGCAACATACATGTGCTGTAATGTGCTTCCCCATGAGTGTCTGGCAACCAAGTATGAAAAGGGAATATTGGCAGTTTCACGGCATACGCCACGAAGAATCCTAGATAAGAAAGCACTTCTAGTGATATAGGATGTGATCTGCTTGCCAAATCTCGGATATTGAAGGAGGGTTCCTGGGTCCCGTAGAAACCCATAGTTAGGGCTCCTATTAGGAGAAAGATAGAACCACCAGCTGTGTATAGAATAGACTTCGTGGCTGAGTATAGACGTCTCTTCCCACCCCACATACATAAAAGTAGGTAGATTGGGATTAATTCCAACTCCCACATAGGAGAGGAAAGCGAAATGTCTCGAGAAGCAAACAGTCCTATTTGGCCGCTATACATGGCCAACATCAAGAAATAGAATAGACGTGTATTCCGCGTAACTAGCCAAGCTGCTGAGGTTGCCGAAGTAGTGACAAATCCTGTCAGTAGAATGAGACCCATGGAGAGTCCATCAATACCTGAACTCCGATGGGAATTGATTGAATTTATCCAACTAGAATCCTCCACCAATTGAATGCATTGATCATCGATATGGAAGTGACAATGAAAGATATAAATGATTAGTAGAAATTCCGATATACAAATGCCTGGGGTATACCACCGAACGATCTTATTCCCATTGGAGGGAAGCATTGGAAATAGCGAACCCGCCAGAATCGGAAAAAGAACAATTGTGGTTAACCAGGGTACGTTACTCATCGTGGATGGAAAAATATTTTAGCGGGGGGGAGGGGGGGGGGAATCTTAATACCCCAACTCATACTCAATAGAATTGAGTATGAATCTTTGAGTATGAGTTGGAAAGAAAACGATTCGATTCTTGAATCTCTTTCTTGACCGATGAATCAATAAGCTAGACCCATACTACGAGTCGTCTCAGCTCCCGGATAGACGCGTACACTCGAGGAATCTGTTGGACAAGCGGATTCACGTCTCTTACAACCTACACAGTCTTCTGTTCTAGGAGCAGAAGCAATTTGATTGGCTTTACACCCATCCCGGGGGATCGTTTCCAATGCATCTGTCAGACAGGCTCTTACGCATTAGGTGCAACCAATACATGTGTCATAGATCTTTACTGAATGTGCCGTCGAATTTGTTCACTCCTATTGGATTGACGTGTCAAAGATATTCTCCTGTTGGGGTTGTTGAGGTGTACCTACCCTCCCCCCTGCCCCCTACCCCTTATTTTCCATTCAATCAAATCTAAGATTTGTATTGATTTGGTTTTTCCGCATCTACCTACATAGACACTCCGTGGGTGGAACTCTCCCATCATCCTCGTGAAATGAATGGGTTCTGCAATATGGGGAGGGACGGTACAAGACAATTTTAAGGAACGGGATAGGTAGGGATTCAGATAGGTATGACATAATTTTTCGGAATGAAATGCAATTGTTAGGGGGAAAACGACAGCATTACCAGCTGGATGTGATACACCTGCATTGAATAGCGATTCGCCCAAATAAATAGCGTCATCGACGAATCAATTACCATTTTAACAAATCAAATTGATCGATACGAGTCGATCTTCTATTACGCTGGATGACCGAAGCAATGGATAACCCAATAGCAGCTTCGGCAGCTGCAACGGCTATTACGGATATTGAAAAGATTTCCCCCTTCATTTGTTCATTGTCAAAGAAATTGGAGAATGCTACGAGATTTATATTAATGGCATTCAGAATCAGCTCAAGACACATCAGTGCCCTAATCATGTTTCGACTCGTGATTGATCCGGAAAAGCCAACGCGATAGGGATAAGCACCTAGAATCAGTCCATGTTCGAGCATGATGTATTAACCCCCCGGAAACTTAATTGGTTAACCTACGAGATGAGTTTACGAGAAGTTGTAATTAATTAGAAAGATGGGGAGTCATCTCCAGACGACGAAGCAGGTTCTTCGTCGGGTCTGGTTATTCCTTCACCACGAGCCATTGTAATCGCCCCTACTGAAGCCACTAGGAGGAGGATAGAAAGGAGTTCGAATGGAACCAGAAATTGTGTTAACAATTGGTATCCAATTCGCTGGATGTTGTTTTTTGAGACTCCCCCCACAACATCCCTCGATGGGTCGATTGGATTTATATCAGACCATTTCGTATCTCGAATTGTAGTGGTTGATAAGATAGATAGACCCGTACAAGCTCCTAAGGCAATAGTATCTCCCATATTCCAGGAAATGGTTGAATTGGAATCTACTGGTTCGTCAATAACCGTTACGGCAGACACGATCGAAACATTTATAGCTCCTACATAGATAGGCGATTGTGCGGCAGCTACAGAATCGGCATTCGGTACGAGATATGGGAGAGATATACAGATAAACACCAGTCCCGATGAAGAGGCGGAATAAACTATATTAGCAGATAATACCACTCCTACACTTCCCAGTAGAATACCTAATTCGATTAGTATCAAGACAGATTCATAAATTGATTCAGGTAGATTCATTATGCCCAGTTATTTTGATTCTCCCATCTCACTATATTACTATTCAATAACGACGTGTATGTGTGTGACCTACTTATGTAGACACACCCCCCCCTATTGGTAGAAATAATTGAAGGAGGGATATCTCTGCATAGCAGAGATATCTCGATATTGAATCATCTCCGACTTACTATTTTTTCTAACCAGGGAGTCGGTCTATCTTCCAAACTTCAGACGGAGATTCAATTGACACCACGAGTGACAGTTCGATTATTGGGATCTCCTTTCGTGACTCCCCCAGATGAATAACTCAGAGTTGGAACTACTTGAATTGCGGAATCCTGGGAGACAGAGAGGGGCAAACGTCCCGGAGCCATTTGATCATAATTTGATTCGTGACGATCATAAGTCGAGGGTTCATACTCCTCAGTCATTGACAAGCAATTTGTTAGGCGGTATTCGACACAATTCCCACAGAAGATACGAACTCCGAAATCAATGCTATAACTTCTTAATCGTTTTTTTCTGATGCTTCTTATCAATCTCCGGTCGACGACAGGCAGGTTAATCAGACATACTCGGACACGTACCTCACAAGCAATGCATTTGTCAAATTCAAAATGAATTCGTCCACGGAATCGTTCGGATGATATAAGTTTCTCGTAGGGGTATTGGATAGTCACAGGTAAACGATTCAGATGGTCTAGAGTAACCGCAAAACCTTGACCAGTATACCTCGCAGCTCGTATTGCTCGTTGACTATAATCCTGGAATCCAGTTACCGTGGGAAACATGTGATAGATAATCCTGGGGGAGTTCCTTAGTTTCTAGAGATTGGATAGATTAAAATCGGGGTGACATTGATGTAAACTATGAGGGGAATATCTCATTTTAGAGATGGTAGTCGAAACGAAGCTGTCAGCAACGGATTTCCCGGAGCAACGGGCAGAAGAGATTTCCAGCCGAGATCTAGTAATTGGTCTATTCTGACTCTAGGTAATGTCCATCTCGTTGCGATAGAAATGAATAGGAATAGATAAGACTTGGCTGATGTGGTAATGACACCTGTTACTGCATCGAATACATCAAAGGATTCACTGCTGAGAGTCCGAAAGGGAAAAATTTGCCCTAATTCTTGAAGAAATGGAATTGGTGAATCCCATCCACCCGGATAAAGGACTGTTACAAACGACGAGGAAACCAATGAATTTGGGTAAGAACCAACATAGAATGAACCAGATTTTATACCTGAATATTCGGTTTGATAACCCGCTACCAGTTCCTCCTCCGCCTCTGGTAGATCAAATGGCAACCTTTCACATTCTGCCGATGGGGATATGAAGAAAGCTATAAAGCCTATAGGTTGACGCCGCAGATTCCATCCCAGAAAACCATACTTAGATTGTGTTTCAACTATGTCAACCGTACTTAAGCTATCAGATAATTATAGTCGACGGTACAATTGCTATTACCACCTCTGATTCGAAACCGTACATGAAATTGGGATTTCATACGGCTCCCCATAAGTCACCCGAGAGGGGGATTGGTAGTTAATCACTTCCTTTGCGCGACACCCCCCTGAGGAGCGTCCCAATCTCAACCAATGGGATTCTGTTTGCTACAGGGAGTGATAGCTTCTGAATCCATCTCAACCTTTTCAGTTATTTTTTGATATAATTCGGAATCTTCCACCGTTTCTCGGTGGAATGGGATTTACCGATACTTCTTTTATATCTCCACATAGATGGATCCCTACCTATCTTTATTTCAGCCGAGAAGAGGATTAGCCTGAGGATTCCTATGATCCCAATCCTCTTGAGACTACTACGTAAAGGAGATACTCGCATATATCAATAATTTTTTCCGCCAGGGGCAGAAAAATCAAACCGTTGAAAGGATTACTTCGTTCCGGATAGTCATAATCTAAGTAGATAGGAATATACTCGGGATTGGGATTTTCAAGATGTACTACCTAGTCATCCCTACCGAGGCTAAGTCTTTATCCAATTAAAGAGAAAAGAGATTTTATTATGCAACTTTTTTCTCCACCCTTCTCACAAATCTCTTGTGTATATTAGTGTTCCTGACCATCCACTCCCGCTCAATCCCGGAAAAGAGGTTCAGTCCCTTCTTGTCCCCGCTTCAGGCCCTGTAAATCTATCCCGTACCTGGGGGCAAAACAGTGTTTACTGCTCGGACATGCTTTCACTCCCGTACATGGGGGATGGGACTCGATTCACTCGCTGCAAGACGCTGTTCGATCTCACCCAGATGACTATCCAGTTGTTCTGTCAAATCAGTGAAAGATTCTTCATTCCGAATCTCTATATCGGAATAACCCTCTTCCCATCAATCTTATTCAGCGAGTCGCACGTGGGGATATGGATAGTACACATGGGGCTGGGGGTATTTCGTAACTAATTGATTGAGCAGCAGCTCTAAGACCACCTGGAGGGGAATATTTATTATTTGAACCATATCCTGCCATAAGTAGCCCTAGGGGAACGATACTTGAGATGGCGATCCAAGAGAAAGCACCTATACTCAGATCAGCTAGAATAATGTGCTGCCCGAAGGGTATCACCAAGTGGCTTATAAAGACTGGTATGACTACCACAGCTGGTCCAATATTGAATAGCCAAGTATCGCCCCTGGCTGGAACAATATCTTCCTTCAGTAGGAGCTTGACTCCATCGGCCAGGGATTGGATAATTCCCAAAGGACCTGCATATTCAGGTCCGATACGCTGTTGTACCCCCGCAGATACCTTTCACTCGAGCCGTACGATAACTAATACTCCTACTGTAATTCCTACGATAAGGGTGGGAATGGAAATCAGAATCCAAATCAATTCGGAAGAATCTCTCGAAACTCCCAATTTGTGAAATAAGTCAATCACGCGTTCCTCGAAATTTTTTGTACCAATTGCCGTTTCGGCGATCAACCTCCCCCATGATGATATCTATACTACCTAATATTGTCGTAATATCGGCTAGTTTCATTCCTTCTACCAATTGAGAGAGAATTTGCAGATTTATGAAGCCAGGCGGACGAATCTTCCGTCTCCGGGGAGAAACACTATCATCTCCAATCAGAAATATCCCTAATTCCCCTTTGGGAGCTTCCACCCTTACGTAATGCTCCTGCTCAGGTAATTTGAAAGTGGGAGAGGATTTCTTACCGACAAATTGATAGTCAAAATCATTCCATCCCATTTCCTTTCGTTGCTGACTAAGGCGTCGAGATTCCAAATTTTCATATGGACCTCCCGGAAGGAGTCTCGAGGCCTGTTGAATTATTCTTATGGATTCTCTCATCTCGCCGATTCGTACCAAATAACGGGCCAATGAATCTCCTCCTGTTTGCCATTGGATCCGCCAATCCGATTCGTCATAACATTCGTAGTGATCCACCTTGCGAAGATCCCATTGAATCCCCGAGGCTCGCAACATGGGTCCGGATAAGCCCCGATCTATAGCTTCTTCCCTACCAGTGACACCTATCCCCTCCACTCGTTTCAGAAATATAGGATTATTTGTGATAAGTCGTTCATATTCATCGACTTTTGAGAGGCAATAGTGGCAGGAATCCAAACATTTATCTAGCCACCCATATGGTGAATCTACCGCTACTCCCCCGACGCGGAAATAATTATGCGTCATTCACATACCCGTAGCAGACTCAAGTAAATCATAAATCATTTCCCTTTCTCGAAATGTGTAGAAAAAAGGGGTTTGTGCACCGACATCCGCCAGAAAAGGTCCGAGCCATGACGGGTGGGGAGCTATTCGACTTAGCTCGAGCATAATAACTCGTATGTAACTAGCTCTTCTCGGTATTTGAATATTTGCCAACTTCTCCGGCGCATTCACTGTTATTGCCTCGGTAAACATGGTGGCTAAATAATCCCATCTCGTCACGTGGGGAAGATACTGCAGAATCGTCCGGTTTTCAGCAATTTTTTCCATCCCTCTATGTAAATAGCCAAGTATTGGTTCACAACCAACGACATTTTCACCGTCTGGAGTAACAATAAGTCGAAGGACACCGTGCATCGACGGGTGGTGGGGACCCATACTCACTATAACTGGATCCACTTTCGTAGGAGGTATACCCATGAATTATGTTCCTGGTAATTTTTGCAGACCCTAGCTTCGGTAGAACTGGATTTCTATAAATTGGAATCGGCGTCTCTTCAATCTCCGAATACCCAAGTTGCTTATTATGTTATCGTATAAAGTCGGATCCTTTTTGGATGAATGAATTAAGAGACGCTTGCGTCTTCCCAATAATTTCCACAAACCCCTCTGAGAGGAGTAATCCTTGGAATGTGATTTCAAATGAGAAGTGAGTTTCGAGACTTGATCGGTCAAGTAGCATATTTGAGACTCAGCAGACCCTGTATCCCCTTTCTCACAAATCAACGTCGAATTGGTAGATATAGCCTTATCCGTAATAGTAGTAATAATAATTGTTTATCGAATTCATTGTATAGGATTTGCCTACTAATTCGGGTAGTATTGGTCCGAGCGAGGGAGATGAATACTCCTATAATCGGGGAAATCGTCACTCAATAGATTCGGTTATCGGTGGGAATTTGTTTCCCACCAACGAGTAGTTACAGCTCCGCATCTGATAAGTAAGGTAGGTATCTGCCCCTCCTTCTATCACACACTTGATTGAGATTACCAAGATGTTAGTAATATTAGTCGAGCAAATTGTCGAATCTACGTATTCTCCCCCCCGTCTCAAATAATGGGATACATGCGTATTCTGGGCGTGGCAAATCGACTTCCATTATTTGTGTCGAAGCGGAATCTGTTCATACAAGCTAATTCTTCTAAGCGATAACTGGGCCAAAGGAAACGTTTGATTTTCTGAGTCCCACTCAGGTCGCTAGACTCTTCACTCTTGTTCATCCATTCCACTCCAGAAGGGTAGCCCAAAGGGTCCCTTTCGGATTTCACGGAGCTCAAAATCAATAGGGATCTGAGAAATCGCGATTTGCGACGATGTCTCGGAAGCAGGAGATCTTCGATGTTATGGAGATAGGAGCGATTCCTATTCCTCTCCCCATTGATGAGTGACAAACGCAGCATGCACCCGCCAAATATATTTCTATTCAATCTTCTTTTGAATCTGTTTCGAAATTTCAGTGGGATACTAACCATTTTATACATGAGAATCTAATCATCGAATATTCGCGGTAAACGATGGGCTGAAATAACAAACAAATCATCTAGAATCTCGCGTTTCTCTTCGTTGAGAAAAAGATTCAACAAATCGCAATCTATACCCATATTGACACAGAAGGAAGTAAGATCCTGCTCATTTTCTAATACGTTGATGAGAGATATCAAATCCCTCAGTCTTTATAATTCTCTTTCTAATGCTTCGGATTCCCATTTCCATTGAAAAATATAATAGTGACTCCCCCTCTCTCTTAGAAGTATTTCATCCGAATCAATCTCTTCTTCCTGTAACCCGTAATCCGTGCCTAATCTCTGAAATCTTTCATTTGGGGTAGCGGGAACCCTCTCCCACAAAATAGAAGTCCCAGGTACAAATTTCGATCTTGTTTCGTATACATCCTTTGCTTCCGCGGGATCCGGAATTACCCACAACACCAAATCGGATTTCGGATTCAACTCACGTTCCGGATCAAGTATTCGTGGATGAGAAATTCCCTTCCCTGCAATAAGTTCTCTGATACGATTCCCTAAACGAGTTTCCCTTATCGCCGCATTCCACCCCGCCGGAAATTTTTGTATATCTACATCTCGTGAGGAATCAATAAAACTATGTAACAAATAACTGTATTTACGACGTTTATTGATATTTCTCACTCGATCTCTGAGGAAAGGGGTTTCAGTATATATGGAATAATCGTTTTGTCTATCACGAAATACATATTCATGCTCGGCGAGAAAACTTCCCCCGATGCTTCTGAATCCATATAAATTTTCGATGTCCGATCTCCATCTCTTCGGTGCAATTTTTTGCCATAACTCCAATGACAGGTTGTACTTGTCGGGACAGCCTAACAAACTCCCCAAATCATTTGCATTCAATTCCCAAAGTTGTTTGGAAAGTCCCCGCATCGTAGCAAAATTATTAATATGTTCATCGATACCATACCCACGTACAATCCCGCCAGTTCTGTCATCGGGACATCCCACGGAATCGCTCTTTCCCCGTCATGTTTACCGCCATCAAAAAATTCTGGGGTTTCCCCTCCCCCTTTCGGATAACAACCATGATCACCGCGCGGATAATTCCAATCTTCCGAAGCATCATCCAGATTCTCTTATCCTTACATCCCTTCCGGTTATCGAGATACCCCGCATCCTTGCTATCTTCCGCAATTTCCATCAAAGAATCCAAATCCAGGTTGTTTTTCATGCTTACATGCCACAGAATGTCGTGAATGTGCGCCTGAGACGGTAATCCTATAGATTGATTATCGATAACTCGCGGTATTCCCTCCCTAATTCCGGAAATAGCTAGAATTGGGTGGTTTGCATCCCCATGAACCCCACCAACTTGATTCGTCACTTTCACCAGTTGCACCCGAAAAAAGCAAAATTGTCGAGATAATGAGCAAAAGCTCTATTGACTCTTCGAAATAATCCCGCTACTAGTAGAAGATACTTCTCAAACAATTCTGCGACCGATATGCGGGATCTCAAATAAATTCCCTGAATATTGACTAATTTCGTTTGGAATCTCAAAGAACTAGTCAGATTTGTATTAATTAGTCTGTCATCTATTCCCGGTTTACTAAAACGGAGTGATTTGGTGCTACGCCCACCCCCGCCAACCCCTTCGGTTAACAGATTTCTGAATGCATGCATGTCTGATTCGGGTTCGGATTTGGATCCACCAACGGTATCTTTTACTGGTTCATCATCGGTACCCGCAAAGTATCGGGATTTATTATCAATGGGAATTGATGTTTCATCTATTCCACCAGTACCTGGTTCACCGTGTGACGGCCCCTCTTTCCACCCGGTCCCTGTATCATTTGGAATATCTCCCCCAACAAAATCGGTTCCACTCCAATTCTCCCAAATCCCTTCAATTTTACGAAGGAAATTCAATTTCCCCAATGGAAACCTTGCGGATACACCCAATTTGGAGTAGAGACGACGCATTTGCCTAGTCCGCAATGCGAGACTACGTCTCAAAATTCTCATCAATTTCTTCCGGATAGGTTTCCAGAAGGAGGGATCTTTCTTAATAGTTCCAAAAGGTACATCTGTTTGGAATCCCCAAGCTGTTAAATAGCTAGATGGAGATTTTCCTCGCCTCAATCTATTTTTTCTCCCCGATTCCCGAGTCTTGAGATACCTGGGATTCATATCATTTTCCAAAATGGTTGGGCGCCTCCTCCCGCGAGTACGCCAAGGCTTCAACCGGAAAGGATACAAAATCTTTATCTGAAGACCCTCCTTCAACCAACGACCGGGTAAACGAGTGTGTGAGAATCCCTCGCCGTCGTAGGTGCATTTGATGTGGGATTCTTTGCGCCACTCACTCCAATCCTCATCCCATTCGGGAGCTTGAAAAAATAAAATACGACCGAAATTCTTGAGTGTTATCAATACAGGCAGTTTCACATATTTCCGAAGAGTCGATTGCATAACCAATAATAAACCCCGCCCCGTGTGGATGGAACTCACATCGAACCTAGCTGCTATAGCTGGGCGGTCGGATTTCGCTCGCTCCCCCTCTCTCGAGGATGAAAGAGATATTAGTTCCTGTTCGGGTTGGGTACTAGTTTCTCTCCTCGCGTCACCGGCCGATTCCTCAAAATCTACACCAGTTAATTCTCCGGCAGGAAATCGAAACGGAGTGGGTAGTTCCATTAATCTAAAGAAGAGAGGTGAATGTGCCTTATCTTGAAATACTTCCCAAACCAGTGTCTTACGTCTTCTGGAGCGCATAGAGCCTTTTATAGGTTTCCGACGAAAATCAGAGCTTTTTGCAAAACGTTTGACCAGTCTGCGTGTTTTCAGCCGCGTCTTCCCGACGCTGATTGCTAAATTTTTTAACTTTCTGTTACGAATATCAGTTGACCCACCCGCGACATCGAACCTATTATCATATATTAAGTGAGTATTGCGGGCCAATTCCTCCGACAGTTCCTCAATCTCGAGGATCGAACGTATTTTTTGTTTTGAAGAGTCAAGTCTTTCCCCACCAATTAGAGGTACGTCTAGCAAGCGGATCCAATCGAAGGCACCACAATCATCTCTGAGATAGGTGAAGAATAAAGCTAACTCTGTCGGAGATGAAGAAAATTTGAAGACTTGATCCCAAGTTACGGGGGTGGAATCACCCTTCGAAACTGAATAGTTTGTTTCTCCCACAACATCTTCAATCACGGCATCATCCGGTGTTTCGAACATGAAAATAAATATTTGCAAAGCATTTTTAGGTAATGCTTCCCGGGGAAGAGGAATCTCATTGCTTCTCAACTCTTTATACCTGATAGACACCCAATCCCGAATCTTATTACCGGAATTCAATTCATTGGCATACTCGTTGTTGTCAACCGCTTGCGATGCCAATGAATCAGACAGTATCCAGAATGAATCCGAGTTTGGAATCCTAGCACGACATGAATTATTCAAAAATGGATCATAAATCTTAGGTAATTCACCTCCGTTATCAGCCAATCCGGTCCTTCTTTCCATCGCTTTCCAGAAGATAGGCTCGGTGTCTAGGAATCGAATTCGGTCCTTTAACTCATTATTCAAATCCTTGTTTTTCCTGAATTGGTTCAAAATCCAGTCTTCATGCAGATGATGAGCTGGAAGTGGCATATCCGAATCCTCTAACGAGGTTCCTAACTGGTCTCCAAAGATCGACAAACTGGGTAACGCCGTGAGAGCCAACCGCTGTTTTCCACTAGTCAAACATTTGCTGAAAAAGTGATTTGATACTTGCTTCTTCACTAAGCTATCGCCGCCGAATCGGCTATTCTCTATATATCGTAAAGGACGATTTGGTTTGTATGGGTCGAACAAGGACGTGGGCCACGACTTGAAAATCCATAGCATCGAATCTGACAACTCCCGGAGATTGTTATCGAGCAAGACAAGTTCGTCTTCAAAATTCTTGGTGAAGAGAGGTACTGGAGCCTTACCCAAATAAACCAGTACATTAATGAGAACAACAATACTAAAAGTTTTGTAAATGACGCGTTTCATCAGCAGGTAGAGTATGGGTGAATCATATTCTACGCGAACCAGAAGTAATCTGGACAAGTAGCTGAATGACATATGACCGAGTGACCAACCCACGAAACTACTAATCAGAAATGTTATGTTGTTGCTATATCGAAAAATAAATAGGTGAATTGGTCTCATACGGGACTTGGTAAAAGAATTGGATTTAAAATCTGGAAAATGAAACTATCCAAGAATATATTACCGATTCGAAAGTCACTGAGTGAATTGGTCGGACGTAGAGTTCGATAATCCGGTAAATCCTTGGTTCGGAACCAGTAAAATAACATGTATGGTACTATTGGGACAGTTACAACATGTGGTTTCACTATCAATGCATATAGAGGTGAACAGAATATTGACAGAAATATTAGTAGCTATCCCATCATCAAACCACTCAAAGCGACGGTACCACTAAGATTCCCTCCCAAAAGAAAAGCTCTTATGGATAGTATTTGGGAGGGTCCAACGGGTAATGTTGTTAGTAATCCATAATATAGTCCGAATATATATAGGTGGACCTGCCACCTTCACCCGAGTAAGCAGCGAAACCTGCAGTAGATACAACGACATTTGAACGCTTTCTACGTTCATAATTATTTCCTTCCCATATTTTTCAGTTTTTTTTTTTTCCCGTAGAGTGCCGGCAACCTCTCCGTACCACTCCCGTAGCTAGCACAGCAACTCCTTCGGAAAGGAGTCGATGGATTTCTTAATCATGAGGAGACAGAATCCCATGATTAAGAATTTGGAGACGTCTCTATGCATTTCCCTCAATGGTCACTTCCCGTCACCCAATAATTCTATAATTTAGTGATTTGTTACCATCTGCTTCGACAGGTTACTCCAACCCAGACGCCCCGGATTATTATTACGCCGTAGGGGACGAGTAACAAGTTCAAGCACATCCCTCGCATTAGTGGATCCATGGATTTGGGCAAAGGTGAACTCGACAGACCATTTTGTATCAATACCTCTTGCTTCTAAAGGATTGGCATGAGCCATTCCAGTAATTGCTGAATCAGGTTTTAATTCATGCATACGCTGTATCTGGTTATAATTATCCGGTTTTTCCACGATCCGTGGCATGAGTGTACCCATCTCTTTGCAAGTATCTCGTGAGAAAGATGGCTCGGCAGCTTGATATCGTTTATCCATGTAGGGAATACCTGTTTCGTAGACAACCATTCCGCAGCGAATTGGGAATCTTGCTATAGAAATTTCTGATAGATTATCTCCCGTAAAAGATATAGATTTACCAGCTGCTATCTCAAGATAGTCTCTCAGACTCTTCCATATCTCATCCTCCCTCTCCTTCAAACCCTGAGGTTCCATATTAAAGGCGGAACAAATCTTTTCTATCCAAGCACGCGTCCCATCAGGACCAATAGGAAAAGGTGCTCCAATTAACTGGCATTTACGACGCCGCATCAGAGTCGTCGCTGTACGGCTCAGAGAGGGATTCACGCCGCAAACATACACTCCCTTGCCTAATGATGGAAGTTCAGTATATCTCTGGGAGGGTAACCACCCCGATACCTGAATGGATTGACGTTTCGATTCCGGATTCGGTTGAGAAGCTACAGTTGAAGTTAGAGATCCAAAAAGAACTGAAGCATGATTCTTTAATTTCCGTCCCTCCGGATTAGCCCCCCCCGCTTCCGTCGTCGCAGTGTCAACACCCCCAACTAAATCCTGTTTCTGTTCGTGTCTAGATATGTCAAATTCCGGACACCGATGCGTCGTGGCAGCTGATACAGTATCCTCTCCCTGAGTAAAAGCATAATCCGATCCATTGGCCCGCGCAACTACAATTGGTACTCCAAGTTCGTTTTCTAGCTTGGGTGCTATGCCTTCTAGGTCCGTCTTTGTTATTTCCGTGGTACATGTGCCAATCCAAATAATGACACTAGGGTTTCTATCTCGTTTTATTTGGATACAAATTCTCTCCAATTCCCCTTGATCATTTAATTGGGCCGAGACGTCCCCCTCTTCCGACTCTGCCATTGCATAACGAGGTTCCGCAAGGATCGTAACTCCAAGAGCGTTCTGTAAGAAATAACCACAAGTCTTTGTACCTACCACTGGGGAAAAGCTGTCTTCGATCTTTTGATATAACCAAGCCACACAACTAATGGGGCAAGAAGTGTGATAATTTCCGGTTTCACATTCAAAAGTGAGAGTTTCGGGAGTCTTCGTGAAAGGGTTTCCTCAGAAAGGGTACACATACAAGAAATTTGCAGTTTCGGTTTCGAATCATCGTAAAATCAAGCAGAATATCCTGTTGAGTTTGCTGGGCATTCCTCTGCCCCCCACCATCGGGATTCAGATAGAAATCGGAGAGCAGACTGAATAATTCTCTATCTGGAATTTCCCTTGGCACAACCCCTTCTGGTCGAGACAATATCTGATCCGCCACATTGGGATGGAAATCACAAACATAATTGAGATCTGATTGACATTCAGCCGTTTCAAACAATGTTTTCCCCTTCACCCTCGAGACCCGAATGTCCTCAATGAGAGGCAACACTTCCAGCACAGGCATCGGGCAGGCTTCTACATGTTTATCAATGAGATCTCTCCTAGATGTCCGATTCCCCACCAAACCTGCTAATCGCAATGGGTGGGTATGTGCCTTCTCCCTAACCGACGCAGCAATACGATTTGCTGCAAAAGGGGCATCGAATCCATTATCCGTGATAATAATGCAATAATCCGCATGATTCGATGGAGCGGCAAAACCTCCACGGACTACGTCCCCTAAAACGTCGAATAGAGTAGTATCATATTCATAAGAAGCATTCGATTCTTTCGATGATTTAACCGTTTCTCCCACTACGTATCCCCCACAACCAGCTCCCGCAGGTGGTCCCCCTGCTTCAACACGATCCACTCCGCCATAACCCTTATAAATGACATCCTCAGGCCACACATCTTCATAGTGG
>NW_028239774.1:0-10000 GCF_047967505.1 Dipteris shenzhenensis | reverse complement strand
ATAAGAATCCACTGTCTGTCCCGCGACAAGCAATACGTAGGGTAACTCCCGATATAGTAACAGAATCCAAACGTGTAGGTGGATCGACTTATCGAGTCCCCGTTGAAGTAGTACCTGCAGAAGGAAGAGCTTTGGCTATCCGATGGTTATTGATCGCGTGTCGAAAACGTTCAGGTCGAAGTATGGCTTTAAGATCAAGTGATGAATTAATGGATGCTGCCAGAAATTCTGGTAGTGCTGTACGGAAGAAGGAGGAGACTCACAAGGTGGCAGAAGCTAATAAGGCTTTTGCCCATTTCCGTTAGTTCCGGGTTCGTTTCAATCCACAACCTCTTATTGGTGGATTGAAACCTTCTACTCCGGAGCGCAGGGTATTAGGAATCAAGATACGCCAGAAGCATATGGATAAGCAGAAATTAAATAATGGGAGAAAGAATATCCAAGTCATAGGGGAAATTTTGTCACTGGTATAGTACCTCATGAAAAAGAGAAAGACTAGTGTCGAATCGTAAAGTCCATAACATCATCGACATGATCAACATGATCGACATGACCAAAGTGATCGACGCAATCGACGCAATCAACATGATCGACATGATCGACATGACTAGAATGATCGACACAATCGACACAATCGACATGATCGACATGATTGGCACTGCCCGCATCCCCGCGACTCCCACCATTCTCAACTATCTCCGCCTGGGGCGGACTACTCACCTCGGGGGGGGGGGGGGATGTCAGGCAACGCCAGCAGATATTTATCCTGTATGTCCCTCACCTCGAATCGATGATTGAGTCGTAGTACATCTAAGGCAAAGCTGGCATCTCCCATGATGTACTCGAGGAGCCGAACTAACGTTGACTTTCCCGTGGTTTATGATAATAAAAGGGAAATGCGTCTGAAAAGAGAGTCAAGGTTTGAAGAAGTATCGTGCGAAAACAAAGGGAAGTCTTCCCGTTTCTTCGGATATTCAATCAATATTAGATTAGTTGACACAGGTGGGATTCTGTGATATACTATGGATCAACAGGCTCATCAGCTTGGGTAATCACCAATCGTTTCGAAAACCAAAAATTACCACGACCGCAACTTTAGAAAGACGCGAAAGCGCAAGCCTATGGGGTCGCTTCTGCGACTGGATCACCAGCACTGAAAACCGTCTTTACATCGGATGGTTCGGTGTCTTAATGATTCCCACCTTATTAACCGCAACCTCTGTATTCATCATTGCTTTCATCGCAGCTCCCCCTGTAGATATCGATGGTATTCGTGAGCCTGTCTCCGGTTCTTTGCTATACGGAAACAACATTATCTCCGGTGCTATCATTCCTACTTCTGCAGCTATCGGTTTACACTTCTACCCAATCTGGGAAGCAGCTTCCGTTGATGAATGGCTATACAATGGTGGTCCTTACGAACTGATCGTTCTTCACTTCCTACTTGGTGTAGCTTGCTACATGGGTCGTGAGTGGGAACTTAGTTTCCGTTTAGGCATGCGTCCTTGGATTGCTGTTGCGTACTCAGCTCCCGTTGCAGCTGCTACCGCTGTGTTCCTGATCTACCCAATCGGTCAAGGAAGTTTCTCTGACGGTATGCCCCTAGGAATTTCTGGTACTTTCAACTTCATGATCGTTTTCCAGGCTGAGCACAACATCCTTATGCATCCCTTCCACATGTTGGGTGTAGCTGGCGTATTCGGCGGCTCTCTATTCAGTGCTATGCATGGTTCTTTGGTAACTTCTAGTTTGATCAGAGAAACTACTGAGAATGAGTCTGCTAATGCAGGTTACAAGTTCGGTCAAGAGGAAGAGACCTACAACATCGTAGCTGCTCACGGTTATTTTGGCCGTTTGATCTTCCAATATGCCAGCTTTAACAATTCTCGCTCTCTGCACTTCTTCTTAGCCGCTTGGCCCGTAGTAGGCATCTGGTTTACTGCCTTGGGTATCAGCACCATGGCATTCAACTTGAATGGTTTTAACTTCAACCAATCCGTGGTTGATAGCCAAGGTCGTGTTATTAACACCTGGGCTGATATCATCAACCGTGCTAACCTAGGTATGGAAGTTATGCATGAACGTAACGCTCATAATTTCCCTCTAGACTTAGCTTCTGTTGAAGCTCCTTCTGTAAACGGATAATACCTGTCTGGTCGTGCAGCATCACTAAATACCAAACCTCGCATAAGGTTTGGTATTTAATGGAGATTCGTCCGATGGAATGAATAGAAATAATAGTAATATCTCGCCATAATCTTACAATTATCAGTTTCCAATCTTGGATTCTGGGGAATCTTTGAAACACCCTTCTAGGATTACAGAGAATGGGAATCAAAGATATTCTCATTCTGATTAGCGGAACGCTTGTAGTCCCGTACCCACTGGAATAGATTGAGAATACATTTTTCACCTAACATATTTTTTCTTGTATTAATATATAGACGAATAATACGTACGCGCATCGAATGAATGACCCTAGTAGATCTTGTTCTCTCCCAGTTAAGAAAGCTGAATAGGGAAAGTAGGGGGCGGACGTAGCCAAGTGGATCAAGGCAATGGATTGTGGATCCATCACGCGCGGGTTCAATCCCCGTCGTTCGCCCATCAGGTTGGAGAACTCGTCTTTATCACTCGGAATAAAATAAGTTGATGAGGAGATAGATAAGACATAGATAGGTTTCTTCAACAATTCGAGATTCCCGAGACAGCTTCAGGTAGGTACGAATACACCCACAAATCACCACATCGAAAGTACTCACTCCATTGGGCCTTGAATCTTTCGATATTATCTATATAATGGAATGTGAGAGGTGGGTAGTATCTACCACATATAGATAAAGTGAAGAGAGATCATGAGGTAAGAGAAGTGGGAGAAGAAAAAGTAAGAAGTCCAGATTTATTCTCTGAAGTTCCGAAGTTAGCAGAAACCGATGGATTCCACTACTCATTTGAATCATTGAAAAATCAAGATCTAGGGGAATTTCTAATTGGTCTATTCTCCAGTTATGAACCCTCCATCAAATTATTTGACTTATGAATTCTGAGTTCAATCTTTTTACGGAATCTGCGCGATTCAATGAAGCGGGGTAATAGCGTGACTCCGGGAATCCTGATGTTACTAACAATACCAATTCCTATGCATCGTTCAGGTGAGAGAAATTTGATCGAAGGAGGTTCTATAGATCTAGCGAAACTAATTAATAGAACTGGTGGAGTAGTAAAAAAACCAGCAACAAATTCTGTTGAATCCTTCTATCCTCTTTCTCTATCAATAAGATGCTCACCTGCTGAAAAGGATAGAAAGGGAAAGACACGTAATTCTTACTATTCGGATTCAAACGGAAATATTTCCACAACTTCGACGAGGGAAGAACCGCAAGTTCCCATATATAGTGCGATGGATCCTTCGGTTTCAGATGGATGGAGGGTCCGGCTGATGAGGGATCCACTCCCCATCAAGAATATATCCAGAGATGTGACTGAGAGGATTGAAAAATCACTGGGGGATAAGAATCTAGAAGATTCAAATGAGTTTTTTGAATTCTATATAAATGTGATACTTCGTAAGGATGACTGTTACTAAAATGATTCTGATTCGTTACTTCTCCGGAAAATCCATGACAAGCAAAGGGTTAATTGGCTACAAACAGCAACATTAAGAAGCGATTCCTTCATTCCCGTAATATCGGACTTTTGGGACAAAATGTTACTCGAATCCAGGGATTCAGTAGATCGGCAGGGAGATGAATCACCGTTCTATTCCGAGCGGAAGGGTCTCTCCAATTTGTCTCTATTTCCACCCCATAAGAATACAATGTCATCTCGTGATGGTGTATCCCTATCCTATAGCGATATAAGAGATTGGTTAAATTCCATTGACGAGGGGAGTTGGACACTATTCCGGGATTACGCCGATTTTTATATGTGGCATTCCTGTCACCAAAGTCCTTCTCCATGGAATAAGGATGAGCGCGAATTGAATCTAACGAGATCTCTCTTAGAAAAGAGATTTATCGAACTTGATTATCTATCGGATAATCAATTACTCACTGAGGTACCAAGTATATTACTAGAAATTTCCTGTGGTTTCTCGAAGTATGTCTCCTCACAAATAGAGACATCTAGAGAATTGGAGGCTTTTCATAGCAACTCAAGGGATGAGTCTGATTCCAGAAATCAGAAGGTTGGGAAGGAGATACCTATCGAAGATACTTGTTTATCTAGTTGAAGTGAGGAGAGAAATCCAGAATATGATTCAATGAAAAGATCTGGAAATGGCTTTGTAGGCAGTTACTCTCCGGAGGAAAGAGCAATATCCACTGATGATTCTCCAGAGGCGGTGAGTCACGGCTTTTCAACAGAATCATCTATACATGAACTAGGTATGGGTCCCACCGCCGATGGAACTCCTATTAAGACATATTTGGCAGAAGAATGATATAAGAATTCCGTGTCTTTCGGTATCGGAAGAATATCTCATTTATGGAAAGTAGAGAGAGATTGTCGGCATTTTACACTCGACTCTCCTTTATTGTTGGGAGATCCTTTCTCCCCTTCTGTAGCGGGAATAGCAGAAAATGATTCCAATAAATGTATTGATTCTTCCTAGAATCGTAAGTGGTTCTTCCAATTATTGGGGTTAGATTCCCACGGAAATGAGGGGGAATTTTCTATTCTACACGCCTATTCACAACTAATAAATGAATCAAGAAACCGACTGACTGGATTTCTTTTAAGAGTTAAAAAATCGAATTTGATTTCCAGTAAGGTAAGAATTGGTAGTAGTAGCGAGGAACCTAGGAAAGCCTTTCTATCGAGAGGAGATCTATCATTTGGTGGAATACTTGACGAGGAATCAGAGATGCAAAATGGCGCATACTTCGATCTTGATAAGATTATTTCAAACCGTTTAGAGATCCTTTTCGATGTACCTGTAGAAAGAACTGATGGAAGTGAAAATCCTACTTTTTCAGATGAATCGGGAGAGGGAGGTAACATATCTTCAACATACTCTCTAGTTAGGGTATATGAACGAAATAGGTTAATATCTCTCTACTCAGTATACACGCTCTTTTCGCGTGACTATTTCTGTACATTAGCTAGTGAATATCTATCCAGAATCAACTATCAATTGGGTAGCCGGGAGGGGGGCGAGGGATCTACTGGTGTAACAAGAATTGCAATTGAATAGAGATTATTGGAATGGAGGGGTAACATAGAGCGTTTGTTGCATGAATGTATTATTTCCCCAATTGATGAATATCCAGATGTTCGGTCAAATGTGCACAGGTGGCTTGATACAATCAGAGACTTGTCTTTTTCCCCTTCCAAGAGAGTATTCGCAGAAATAAGATCCGACTTAGGTAGATCAATCTATGATCTGTCGATATTAGCACTAAATAATATTGGTATCACTATTCGTAGTACGGCTGGGAGGAACAACAAGTATCCCAAGGAATTTACCAATATATCATCTATTTACCGAATCATTATTCCCAAGTATATTAGTGAAGAAGCTTCGACAGATGGGATTGATTATCTTGTCTATAAATTGAACAATATAGATTATCCACTGCTTGATTTCCTTCTGAGTTCACTCAACCTCGATGAGAAGATATCCTTTCTCAAGAGAATCTTCGGTAGAAAAGATAGTTTCTTCATCGAGTCCGGATTGTTAATGGATGAAGAATCGGTAGGCTCCTCAATCTTCCTAAAACCCGCAGTTAATCCATTTCTTGTTGAATCATCCTGTATCGAATGTATTGGAACAAAACTCCCGAATGGTGCTTATTCCGCTACGGGAAGGCAGGATTGGGATCTGTTTCTGGATAATTTGAATTATGGGAAAGGTTCGAATAGGAATATTGGGAGTATTTCGGGATCCATTTCCGATGAAGTAGATACACCAAACTTTATAGATTACTCGCATTTACCCGTATTGAACTGTGCCGGAAGGGATTTTATCTCAATAATCAGAAGAAGGGATTCGTTGGTTGGAGGATACAGCAGTAGTTACTCTGACATCTTAGAGAATTCGTATACGGGCTCCGGTGATGAAGTCATCCCATCTCTTGAAATAGGATCCTTAGATACAAAAAATATCACTTCATCTATTCAATCCCAAGTGTCTGATTCGTTGTTACCCAATTCCTCGCAACGAACGGAAAGGGAAACTATTGATCATATACTCGCAACAACCGAATCGACTCCATCTGATCTGGATGAATCTGCGATACCACCACTAACTCATTCAGATAGATTTCTTGACTCTATTTCGGATCTAAGAGGACTACTGACGGGGTTGAACTTATCTCCTCGCGAAACGGGAGATTCGTCTCTATCTTCATGTGGTAGCGATGGAAATTACTTGGAAAGAACATTGATAAACTCTAAGCTATCGGCTGATTGGCGATCTCGACCCCGTCTCAAAAATTCGGGAGTGGATCAAGTCGATTCGGAGGGATCCATTGAGAAGAGATCAAACTCGAGGAATGATTCTATTGGGAATCAATTCTATCAAAATGATTCACACATTGGTTATTTTTGGGAATCAGAAGAATCTGAGACGCTTTATTGGTCAAAGAAATTCTCATTATGCAGCAGTGTAGCATCAAGATCTCCAACAGGATTAACTGGAGAGAAGGTTCTGTACGAAAATACGAGGCTTGCAGATACACGTGTCTAAAAAGAACCTATTCTTCCATCTCATCTCATTAATTTCGATGAGTTATCAAAGGATTTAAACAAATATAAGATCTCTTGGATCTTTTGGAGAGACAATATCTGCGAGAAATGGAGCCCATTCGGAGAATATATACCTCGGTTTTTCACCCCTAACTGGTGGAGATACTTTTATGATCTGATTAGAGAGATATATCCAGAAATAGTACTCAAAGTAAGTGATGACTTGAATTACACTTTCCCCGGAATTACGGAAAGAGTTGCTGAGGATATAGGTAATGCTAGAGCTTGTTTATCGTTAAGCCTAAGATCAAGATTCAGAAACGATTCCATCAGTAACGTATTATCTAAAATAGATCTCTCTATTTTCGAAGAAATTACTAACTAAACGCAGGTGTCGCATTCGAGATGGTCAGTCTTTAGATTTTCGAATAAGTATGCCCCATCCTACCTCGTTTTCTCGATATTATTTGTTCTTGCATTTCTCAAGCATTATTTATCTGCTGTTTCGGGTTCCAATTCCCCTCACTTGTGGAAACGTTTCAATATCACCGGATATTTAATAGACCCAATGCGTGGGTTTTATCTGGAAAAGGTAATGTATTCTCCCTCGACAAGGTAAATGTAAACGAAAGATCTACTGATACATTCCCTGAAGAGATTCCTGAATTATACAAATAATATAATCTTCTATTACCTTGTGAAAAATGAACTAGATTCGTGGATACTTCGTAGGAAAAGCTCCGACACCCTTAAGATTAATAAACAATTACTGACTCAATATCTAGTGACAAATAAAACTATTTCCAAGTATGAATCGAAATTAAATTCCAATTACGATTCATTGAGCGGTGGGATTAATCACGAACCCACCCCAGAAGAAGGATCTAATCTTTTGTCATACCTACTTCGGATTCGTCAAAATGATCTATCAAATTACGAGATCTGTGAGTTGGATCCTGCGGAGAAGTGGGCTCTTCTTGCCCTTGAAAGAAATATTCTCCTTTCAGCGACAATGAGACGAAAAGGCATTCCGAATATTCCATGTCGTGACGTACCTATTTTGCTTTCATCAGGATTATTACCATCTGAAGGAGTTCCACTAGTAGGACCCATAGAAACTGGACGATCTTATGTAGTTAGGGATATAGCATCCAATTCCTACTTTCCGTCGGTGAGACTGCCATTGAGGAAGTTGTTATACAACAGATCATATTTCAATAATGTACGTGGGACTTTCATTTCGAAACAGAGCGAAACCGATTGAATCTTATTTTTGCAATAGCAAAAGAGATGTCTCCCTGTACGATATGGATTCAAGACATTCATGAGTTGAATGTTAATCGCCTGTATCACAGATTAGAAGCCGATCCCAGATTCTTACTCTGCCTAATATTGAGGAGTATCGGTAATGGGCGCAGGAATCCTTGCATTCGCAAGAATCTCGTTATTGCTTCGACTCATGTACCTGCAAAGGTAGATCCAGCTTCAATAGCTCCGAATTGGTCGAACTAATTGATAAATCTCCGAGGGTCTAACAGGCGTCAGCGTCAAAAAGAATTGTCAATTCTCTCGCGTGTCAAAGGCTTTGAAATAGAAGCTGATCCCTCTTTTCTCGAAGGTACTGGGTCTGGAACTACGGGTTATAGCAAACGAGATCTATTTTCTCCTGCTAATGAAGCATTATTAATCACTACTTCTAGAAGAAGAAAGATTGTATCCGATAGTGCAATTAAATTAGCTTTACGTAGACAAAATTCAATTGTTACGTATATAGGTAACGGAATCCGATTCGGTTCTGGATATGAAATACTTCCTTACAATATAGGAAAAGCTATTCTGAAAAATGGTTTGATAGATACTTCCCCTGCAGATCCCTCATTTATTGGTAGTAATACACTGAAGAAGAGGTTTTACCACTTGTATAACTGGTATTTGGAACCTTTAATAACCGAGTCAACAATTAAGGAATTCGCTATACTTCCGCATATCTTAGGGCTATTGGCCGGATTAGCAGCTCGTGATCCTTGGTTCGGAATGGATATGAGAGAGGAAGAGAATCTCGTTGTTATTGATAAAGTTGTAGAGAATGATTCTAACTTAGCCTGTGGTATCTCGGAAAACCTTTTGAGGGATTTCTTATGTTCAGAAATCTGTAGAAGTAGAAGTCAATTCGCTAATAGTCCTCCTCTTCCTTCTTCCATCGAACCCAGGTATTCTCCAGATATAATCTCTGCGAGTCGTTCTTATAAATCTACAAAGAAGGGGGTGTCTAAGATTCCAACTGATTCTGAAATGGAACAGTCGAGTGAAGTAGACTCGATTCCGAAGGAAGTGTCGCGTGGGATTACTTGGTCCCCCAAATTTTGGCGTTTTGGTTTCATGCGAAGTGGCAGTTATGAATCGATAAGAGTATTATCCGAATCGAATAATTTGTATAATTCGATCTTTTTTCATCGGAATCAGGATCAAATCCCCCAACGGGATTTCGAATTGAATAAGATTAAGTCTAGTGGAAAGAAATCGCATAAGAGAAAAGGATATCTTTTCAGTTACAAGAGAGCCTCGGGTAAATCGAGACAAAGAGACATTAAAAGATTAGAAAATTAATTGGATAATCTATCATTACGCGAGCAATTTCTTGAATTAGGAATCCCCAACTCATCTAATCAATACGAAACGCAATGTAATCGATCCGATGAACCAATTCTATTCCTGGGGGGGCGCTTCACCTGGGATCCCATGCTTCTATCTCAGCCGGATCATAACATTCCCTCTTCACGTCATAGTTTATTAGCGAAACAAGAACTGGTACGGAGGCTTTATGTTACTTACGGTACGAGGAGGGAGCGCGAGAAACATTTCTCAAATGAAAAGATTAGAAATTTCTTTCTTCTTCGTGGATATGACCGGAAATCGATAACTGAATTATCTACCAAGCGGTGGAAGAATTTCCCTTCGGGTGAAGAACGACACTTTGAATACGTCAAAGAAACCTAATTCATGCATATATATTTGCAATACCCGCAGATATTTGTTCCTATTCACTCGTATCAAAGCATTCCAATGGAAGATTTGCAAGAGCGATTCCTTCGTTTCAGGCTTATGGTTCATAGAGATAGATGGATGAGACGGAATCGTCACTCATCCAAAGATTTTCTCATTCATAACATGTTGTTTGAAAGTTACCACTACCTATTCAATCTATTTCGATTTAGTGGGACGTCACCGGATCGAATAACAAGACAATTATTGAATGGGAATTCGATATCGCATCATAAAATCTCGGATATTCTTGACTCAGTCTGGATCCCTA
>NW_028239773.1:22500-45000 GCF_047967505.1 Dipteris shenzhenensis | reverse complement strand
ATATTATGAGGAGGTACCTCCCCCTCCCCTGACGTAAGTGAAGTATTATCCCTATTGAAGGGAGGTACATCATCTAGACTATCTTCTATCCTACTGGAAATGGATGAATCTCCCCGGGTGGGATTTGAACCTACGACCAATCGGTTAACAGCCGACCGCTCTACCGCTGAGCTACCGAGGAAAGTGGCAGATGATTCAATCCCATATACTTCCAGAGACTCTTGTTCCTTGAGCCGCCCCTTGATCTGCAAGACGTTAACCACTCGAAGACCCAAAGCTTTCTTCGAGACTTCATGAACCTCGCGTACACCCTAACTCTCATTATAGGAAGAAGCAGTAATGATAGCAATCCCTTTTGCCTTCTCGGATAGAGCCTACGAATCGGGGGGGGGGCTGGTGTGGAAGATCTCGGTCATGGTTGATCTTGGTCGTGATTGATCGCCCCCCCCCCAACCCCAAGATGCATATCGATCGATCACCAATCACTAGTTTCTATTTCTCCTTTTCCGGAAAACATAGTAGAATAGTCACAGGATACTTATAGAGGTATAAGGAATATCTTGGAAAGGAGAAGAAAAAAACTCTTAGGAGACAAGAGAAACGAAGGCAGTTAGCAGTAGAATAATACCAATCATCAATCCGAATGAATAAGAAGATACTCTCCCGCCCTCCCCATATCTTGCGCTTTCTCCACCTATGGAACTCAAAATACCGGTGCCATTAATAATTCCGTCAATTACCCATTGGTCGAAAAGAAGAGTTAACTCACCCAGGAATCGAATACCTCTCACTAGAAGGATATCGTAGTAATGATCGATGTAACCCCGGTTGTGTGACCAGTCCCCAATGAGACGGTTAAATGAACCCATAGATTGTTTGGCAAAAGGATCAATATCACCGCAAGGTTGTGTGTGAGAGGATATCGGTCCATAAATCACGTAGGAGATAGATATTCCGGCTAGTGATAGACCAACCGAACCTGCTGAATCTATTAGCAATTGTACCAAATTTTCGGGATTGTTGTTGTCCTCTGAAAAGCCTGCAAGGGGAGTTAACCACTCGGATAGCAAATCGGGACCAGTTTCTCCTCCAGCGAGATTGACTCCTATTGATCCAACCAACGAAGTTGGTATCGACAGTACTACTGAAGGCAATACCATCGAAACGTCTGATTCCTTAGGATATAGAGACTCAGAACGAATATTGGACTCTGCAGAAACTTTTCTATCGACTGAATCTTCCCCGTCATAACCTCCTGCTGAATCGACTCCTTCGTCTCGCGGGGGTGGAGGAACATCATACCCATCTCCACTCGTTGCTATCGTTTTGGTGTTACTCCGAATGACACTATTCATAGAGGAATGGGATGAATTGGTACCGCCACCGGCGCGTAGATTCCCCTCAAACGTGAGGAGATAGATGCGGAACATGTAGAAAGCAGTTGGAACTGCTGTGAATGAGGCTATACATCCGGGGGGAAAGGAACGTAGCCAACTCTTTGCAATAATTTCATCTTTGGACCGGAAACGAGCTAGAGGTGGTATACCACAGAGAGAGAGAGTACCTGAAAGAAAAGTGATTCCAGTAATTGGCATATATTTTCGCGAACCACCCGTGGGAGACATATTTTGACTTCTATTGGGAGAGTATCCGACAACCCTTTCCATCGAATGAATTACTGAACCGGATCCGGGAAATAGCAAAGCTTTGGGATGGGCATGTGTAATGAGGTGAAACAACGAAGGTTTATAAGCACCGAGACCTAGAGCCAGCATCATGTAGCCCAATTGAGACATAGTAGAATAAGCTAAACCTTTCTTGATATCCTTCTGGGCAAGAGCTATCGTCGCTCCCAGTAGAGCCGTTATTCCGCCTATCCAGGAGATAACATTCATGCTTAGAGGTAAGGTTTCAAACAATTCAAGCATTCGAGCTACAAAAAAAATTCCCGCAGCTACCATAGTAGCGGCGTGTATAAGAGCCGAAATAGGTGTGGGTCCTTCCGTTGCATCGGGCAACCATACGTGGAGTGGGGATTGTGCAGATTTAGATACCGGACCCAAAAATGGTAGAGGAGCACATGTATTGGCAAGGGAGGAGCCGGCGCTGTTGTTATCAATCAACTCACTAAATCAATCACACGATTCGCGGATCTCGAAACTACCAGTTATCCAATACGTACCTAATATACCCAATAATAATCCGAAATCTCCTGTACGATTAGTTGCAAAAGCTTTTTGGCAGGCATTAGCAGCACTTGGTCGTGCGAACCAAAAACCTATCGGCGAGTAAGAGCACATCCCTACTAATTCCCGAAAAACATGAATCTGTATTGGATTGGGACTGAACACTAATCCTGACGTGGAGGCAGTGGAGAAACTTAAATAGACGGGAAACCTTACGTATCCCTAGTCGTGACGCATATGACTATCACTGTAAATCATAACCAAGACACCTATGGTGGTGACTGATATCGACGTAATGGAAGTAAGTGAATCAACTGAAAATCCTATCTTTGGAGAAATATCGTCGTTGGGAATCCATGACCATGAGTATTCAAAAGTGGAGCGACCAGTAACTTGTTGCCAGAATGTTGCGATAGAGACGGACATAGCTGCGGCTAATGAAAGAACACTGAGCATAGCACGTATACGACGAAGGCTCTTAGTGGCTTTTGGAAAAAGAAACGATGCCAATCCGATCAAACCAGAGGTTACGAATGGGCGTGAGGGGACAATCCAAGCACATTCATAAGATAATTCCATAAACATATTTAACCCGGGTTGGAACTCTTTCTGTCAATAGTTGTCAGATATATGGAGCGTCGAAGAATGGAATATATATGGACAGGTGAGATCACGCGTATCAAACCGAATAATCCATTTGTTTCTCGTTCTGGTGCGAGCCCGGCGTCGAGACTTGACAGGAATCAAATGTGTCGGAGATACTTATCTAGGTTCCATTTTTTGACCCCAAACCGATTGAGTTGTTTTGGGTTATTTTTCACACGACAAGACTATTACGGATAGACATGCAGCAATTGATACTGGAGGAAAACAACTCCGAGTAGAACCGGGGAGATTCTATGATGTTCGTCACTTCGCTCTGCTTGGGCACAACGCATCAGAGTCCAATACGGTAATGTCGATATATCGAGTTTCATTGGTTTGTCACGGATCCAAAATTGATCTCGGACATCCCCGGCTGAGTAACGCAACTGCTAGGGGGCGCGTCTTGCATCCCTGTTTCGAGAGGAAGAAAGTGATACGGAAGATCCATTCTAAGAAGAAGACGCGAAGGAAATCGGGATACAGACAGGATTTGGTTCGATCTGTAGTAGATCCCATTTGCTTAAATGGAAAGGAGTTGGTTGGTTAGCAAATTGTTATCATAAAGAAGTCAATGATTCTTGCTGGGATTCTTTTGCATAGAATGGAAACCCAGTTCCCCCAGTTGTTCCCCTTCTAATGATTCTACGCAATCACCCCCTCCCTCATTATATTGATTCTACTCGTACGTATCAACATACTCGTCGCATTCATTTCGATGATAAAACCGAATAGATAGATTTCATTATGGCAGTTCCAAAAAAACGTACTTCTAGGTCGCGGAGGAAGATTCGCAATCATATTTGGAAGACCCAAACTAATGAAGTAGCATCGAAAGCTTTTTCTCCAGCTAAATCCATTTTGACTGGACGGTCGAGAAGTTTTTACTATGTGACAAATGAAAAAATTTCTGAAACTGGTCAGTAGTACTCCCCGGTTGTAACAGGAATTGCCGTATCAATAGGACGTGGGGTCGGTCGGAATAGATAGTGAACTATTTGTTTGTTGGAACGGGGAAGACGAGATAAGTGATTGTCAGGGAACTTATTGATGAATTTGGATCCCTAGTAAGTAGTACGGGTACATGTTGATATTATTGCGTGACGGTACCGTGCGGTAAATAAAATCCAAATACTAACAGAGTTGTATCAATGAATGTTGGTAATAACCACGAGGGGGGGGGGGTTACGTGCATGAAGAAGGAGCCCAATCCCTCTCTTCCTTCCTATGATACAAGGGTCTCGATCACGATCATCGATTTATCTCTATCCCTACTACGAATGGGTATGGGTCGATAACACCCAAAGAGAATCGGGAGATAAATCTGCGTTCCCGGAACGGGAACGTCTTCTATTCCGTTTAAAATATGTTCCGACCTCGTTTATTCGGAATAGCAGGATTTGAACCTGCGACCTCCATCACCCCAAGATGGCACGCTACCGAGCTACGCCATATCCCGTTATTCCTATACAAGTATAGCGCCGTATACCTAATCAACTATAGACAGGGAAGGTCCCTTGTTGTGCGTGTGTACTCTCCCCCAGGAAGATTGACGATTCACCCGAAGATGTGATATCATTAATTACGATAAGTATAACGAGTAGCGAGCCGCTATGGTGAAATTGGTAGACACGCTGCTCTTAGGAAGCAGTGCTAGAGCATCTCGGTTCGAATCCGAGTAGCGGCATTTAATTTCAACCTGCAGGCGAGGGCTGTGTCTGATACAACCACTGGGAAAAGCAGTAGGAATAGGGAATTCTCCCCGTTTCGACGTTTAAGGGGTAAACCCGAAATCTCCTGGGAATAATGGGTGGGTGGTACATACTCTCCAAAATCTCACTAATTCACTGGATTCTCCTCATTACGATTCACACCGATATAGAGCACATATTCGCTCACATTTCTTTTCTTACGCTTCTTTCCGTCACTCTGTTTCACCGGATGGGGCTGGCTCGCAAGCTCAAGAGACTCATTAGTTTGAGCGTTGGAGGTATGACAATTGCTTTCATCTGTATAACGGGATTTACGACGATTCGTCGGATTCAACCCAAACATCTACCACCGAGCAATCTACATGAATCATCTATGTTTCTTTCACGGAGCTTCTCCCCAATGCATGTAATTATGAGAATTAGGAGTCGGAACGAATGGTCAGGTGCAGTCACGGCACCAGGTGCCATGTCGACCCATGGATTCGCAACTCTGGGTCTTCCTGAGGAAATGCAACAATCCACACCGCTAGTACCTGCTCTGCAACCTCATCGGTTAATGACGCATGTAAGTATGATGCCACTAAGCCATGTGACTTCGTTATGTGGATCTCCATCAGCAACATCTCCACCGATTGCCACCTATGACGCAGAACAATTTTCTATCCCCGGTCCAAATCAAGAATTTCCTACCTGGACCCCCTCTCCGGGAGTGGATATACACTGCTACGAGCAGGCAGGAAGTAATCCGAGAAACAGTTTTCATCGACTATCCTTGAATTCACGTAGGTGCCGATTGATCCACCAATTGGACCGATGGAGTTATCGAATCATCAGCTTAGGGTTTCCTCTACTGACTGTTGGTATTCTCTCTGGAGCAGTGTGGGCTAATGAAGCGTGGGGATCCTACTGGAGCCGGGACCCTAAGGAAACCTGGGCATTAGTGACTCGGCTGATATATGCTATTCATCTCCATACCAGAATAACTAGTGGTTGGCAGGGGGAAGGGCCTGCTATTGTAGCATCTACAGGATTCTTCATTGCTTGGATTTGTTTCTCAGGGGTTAATCCACCAGGAATCGGTTTACATAATCACGGGTGGCTTACTTAATAATTAGGTAGAAGACCGCTAATTCGATCGGGGGGAGAGATAACAAAAAATGTTACCTCGTCAGATGCTTGAAGTGTTACATGTAATCAATTCGTGATTTGAATCAGAGTCTGCATGAGGAATCGCGCTGTGGATTCCTCACCCAGACATTCATGCAATTACGTCGCCAGCGGCATGGATTCCCACTGCCTTCCCTTATAGGAATTAATACCAGAACCGCTTCCAAGAGTAATCCTCATTGAATAGATATGTTCGACTACCGATCCAAACGATACTGCGTTTTATTGCCCCTCTACTATCCCATAAAAGAGTACGGAACCAGGATAGATAGTATTTTGTGATTCCGTAGAGATGCAACCATGTCTGGATACAGACCGATACCGAGGATTGGTAAAGAGAGACAAATCGATATGAATATTTCCCGCGGTCCGGAATCAACTGAATATGGATCCGAATAGTTGGATATTCTGTATCCGTAGAATATTCGACGTAACATAGATAACAAATAAATGGGAGTTAATACTGTACCAATCGCTTCGACTACTACAACCGATAACTTAGATATAGATGAATAATGCTGATTAGTCACTATTCCTGGAAATACCATCAATTCCGATACAAACCCACTCATCCCGGGTAATGCAAGGGATGCCATTGAGAAGATACTAAACATAGTAAATATCCTGGGCATTGGGGTAGCCATCCCCCCTAATTGATCGAGATAAAGGGTACGTGTCCTATCGTAACAAGTCCCTGCAAGGTAAAATAGAGCGGCACCTATTAACCCATGGGAAATCATTTGTAACACAGCTCCATTAAGACCCGTATCTGTCACGGATCCAATTCCAATTGTTACAAAACCCATATGGGAAATTGATGAATACGCTATTCTCCTCTTAAGGTTACGCTGACCCGGCGGAATCAGGGATGCATAAACAATTTGGACTGATCCGAATAGCACCAACCACGAAGCAGGTATGGAATGAGCATGAGGTAATAATTCCATATTAATTCGAATCAATCCATACCCTCCCATTTTTAGTAATACCCCAGCCAGCAACATACATGTGCTGTAATGTGCTTCCCCATGAGTGTCTGGCAACCAAGTATGAAAAGGGAATATTGGCAGTTTCACGGCATACGCCACGAAGAATCCTAGATAAGAAAGCACTTCTAGTGATATAGGATGTGATCTGCTTGCCAAATCTCGGATATTGAAGGAGGGTTCCTGGGTCCCGTAGAAACCCATAGTTAGGGCTCCTATTAGGAGAAAGATAGAACCACCAGCTGTGTATAGAATAGACTTCGTGGCTGAGTATAGACGTCTCTTCCCACCCCACATACATAAAAGTAGGTAGATTGGGATTAATTCCAACTCCCACATAGGAGAGGAAAGCGAAATGTCTCGAGAAGCAAACAGTCCTATTTGGCCGCTATACATGGCCAACATCAAGAAATAGAATAGACGTGTATTCCGCGTAACTAGCCAAGCTGCTGAGGTTGCCGAAGTAGTGACAAATCCTGTCAGTAGAATGAGACCCATGGAGAGTCCATCAATACCTGAACTCCGATGGGAATTGATTGAATTTATCCAACTAGAATCCTCCACCAATTGAATGCATTGATCATCGATATGGAAGTGACAATGAAAGATATAAATGATTAGTAGAAATTCCGATATACAAATGCCTGGGGTATACCACCGAACGATCTTATTCCCATTGGAGGGAAGCATTGGAAATAGCGAACCCGCCAGAATCGGAAAAAGAACAATTGTGGTTAACCAGGGTACGTTACTCATCGTGGATGGAAAAATATTTTAGCGGGGGGGAGGGGGGGGGGAATCTTAATACCCCAACTCATACTCAATAGAATTGAGTATGAATCTTTGAGTATGAGTTGGAAAGAAAACGATTCGATTCTTGAATCTCTTTCTTGACCGATGAATCAATAAGCTAGACCCATACTACGAGTCGTCTCAGCTCCCGGATAGACGCGTACACTCGAGGAATCTGTTGGACAAGCGGATTCACGTCTCTTACAACCTACACAGTCTTCTGTTCTAGGAGCAGAAGCAATTTGATTGGCTTTACACCCATCCCGGGGGATCGTTTCCAATGCATCTGTCAGACAGGCTCTTACGCATTAGGTGCAACCAATACATGTGTCATAGATCTTTACTGAATGTGCCGTCGAATTTGTTCACTCCTATTGGATTGACGTGTCAAAGATATTCTCCTGTTGGGGTTGTTGAGGTGTACCTACCCTCCCCCCTGCCCCCTACCCCTTATTTTCCATTCAATCAAATCTAAGATTTGTATTGATTTGGTTTTTCCGCATCTACCTACATAGACACTCCGTGGGTGGAACTCTCCCATCATCCTCGTGAAATGAATGGGTTCTGCAATATGGGGAGGGACGGTACAAGACAATTTTAAGGAACGGGATAGGTAGGGATTCAGATAGGTATGACATAATTTTTCGGAATGAAATGCAATTGTTAGGGGGAAAACGACAGCATTACCAGCTGGATGTGATACACCTGCATTGAATAGCGATTCGCCCAAATAAATAGCGTCATCGACGAATCAATTACCATTTTAACAAATCAAATTGATCGATACGAGTCGATCTTCTATTACGCTGGATGACCGAAGCAATGGATAACCCAATAGCAGCTTCGGCAGCTGCAACGGCTATTACGGATATTGAAAAGATTTCCCCCTTCATTTGTTCATTGTCAAAGAAATTGGAGAATGCTACGAGATTTATATTAATGGCATTCAGAATCAGCTCAAGACACATCAGTGCCCTAATCATGTTTCGACTCGTGATTGATCCGGAAAAGCCAACGCGATAGGGATAAGCACCTAGAATCAGTCCATGTTCGAGCATGATGTATTAACCCCCCGGAAACTTAATTGGTTAACCTACGAGATGAGTTTACGAGAAGTTGTAATTAATTAGAAAGATGGGGAGTCATCTCCAGACGACGAAGCAGGTTCTTCGTCGGGTCTGGTTATTCCTTCACCACGAGCCATTGTAATCGCCCCTACTGAAGCCACTAGGAGGAGGATAGAAAGGAGTTCGAATGGAACCAGAAATTGTGTTAACAATTGGTATCCAATTCGCTGGATGTTGTTTTTTGAGACTCCCCCCACAACATCCCTCGATGGGTCGATTGGATTTATATCAGACCATTTCGTATCTCGAATTGTAGTGGTTGATAAGATAGATAGACCCGTACAAGCTCCTAAGGCAATAGTATCTCCCATATTCCAGGAAATGGTTGAATTGGAATCTACTGGTTCGTCAATAACCGTTACGGCAGACACGATCGAAACATTTATAGCTCCTACATAGATAGGCGATTGTGCGGCAGCTACAGAATCGGCATTCGGTACGAGATATGGGAGAGATATACAGATAAACACCAGTCCCGATGAAGAGGCGGAATAAACTATATTAGCAGATAATACCACTCCTACACTTCCCAGTAGAATACCTAATTCGATTAGTATCAAGACAGATTCATAAATTGATTCAGGTAGATTCATTATGCCCAGTTATTTTGATTCTCCCATCTCACTATATTACTATTCAATAACGACGTGTATGTGTGTGACCTACTTATGTAGACACACCCCCCCCTATTGGTAGAAATAATTGAAGGAGGGATATCTCTGCATAGCAGAGATATCTCGATATTGAATCATCTCCGACTTACTATTTTTTCTAACCAGGGAGTCGGTCTATCTTCCAAACTTCAGACGGAGATTCAATTGACACCACGAGTGACAGTTCGATTATTGGGATCTCCTTTCGTGACTCCCCCAGATGAATAACTCAGAGTTGGAACTACTTGAATTGCGGAATCCTGGGAGACAGAGAGGGGCAAACGTCCCGGAGCCATTTGATCATAATTTGATTCGTGACGATCATAAGTCGAGGGTTCATACTCCTCAGTCATTGACAAGCAATTTGTTAGGCGGTATTCGACACAATTCCCACAGAAGATACGAACTCCGAAATCAATGCTATAACTTCTTAATCGTTTTTTTCTGATGCTTCTTATCAATCTCCGGTCGACGACAGGCAGGTTAATCAGACATACTCGGACACGTACCTCACAAGCAATGCATTTGTCAAATTCAAAATGAATTCGTCCACGGAATCGTTCGGATGATATAAGTTTCTCGTAGGGGTATTGGATAGTCACAGGTAAACGATTCAGATGGTCTAGAGTAACCGCAAAACCTTGACCAGTATACCTCGCAGCTCGTATTGCTCGTTGACTATAATCCTGGAATCCAGTTACCGTGGGAAACATGTGATAGATAATCCTGGGGGAGTTCCTTAGTTTCTAGAGATTGGATAGATTAAAATCGGGGTGACATTGATGTAAACTATGAGGGGAATATCTCATTTTAGAGATGGTAGTCGAAACGAAGCTGTCAGCAACGGATTTCCCGGAGCAACGGGCAGAAGAGATTTCCAGCCGAGATCTAGTAATTGGTCTATTCTGACTCTAGGTAATGTCCATCTCGTTGCGATAGAAATGAATAGGAATAGATAAGACTTGGCTGATGTGGTAATGACACCTGTTACTGCATCGAATACATCAAAGGATTCACTGCTGAGAGTCCGAAAGGGAAAAATTTGCCCTAATTCTTGAAGAAATGGAATTGGTGAATCCCATCCACCCGGATAAAGGACTGTTACAAACGACGAGGAAACCAATGAATTTGGGTAAGAACCAACATAGAATGAACCAGATTTTATACCTGAATATTCGGTTTGATAACCCGCTACCAGTTCCTCCTCCGCCTCTGGTAGATCAAATGGCAACCTTTCACATTCTGCCGATGGGGATATGAAGAAAGCTATAAAGCCTATAGGTTGACGCCGCAGATTCCATCCCAGAAAACCATACTTAGATTGTGTTTCAACTATGTCAACCGTACTTAAGCTATCAGATAATTATAGTCGACGGTACAATTGCTATTACCACCTCTGATTCGAAACCGTACATGAAATTGGGATTTCATACGGCTCCCCATAAGTCACCCGAGAGGGGGATTGGTAGTTAATCACTTCCTTTGCGCGACACCCCCCTGAGGAGCGTCCCAATCTCAACCAATGGGATTCTGTTTGCTACAGGGAGTGATAGCTTCTGAATCCATCTCAACCTTTTCAGTTATTTTTTGATATAATTCGGAATCTTCCACCGTTTCTCGGTGGAATGGGATTTACCGATACTTCTTTTATATCTCCACATAGATGGATCCCTACCTATCTTTATTTCAGCCGAGAAGAGGATTAGCCTGAGGATTCCTATGATCCCAATCCTCTTGAGACTACTACGTAAAGGAGATACTCGCATATATCAATAATTTTTTCCGCCAGGGGCAGAAAAATCAAACCGTTGAAAGGATTACTTCGTTCCGGATAGTCATAATCTAAGTAGATAGGAATATACTCGGGATTGGGATTTTCAAGATGTACTACCTAGTCATCCCTACCGAGGCTAAGTCTTTATCCAATTAAAGAGAAAAGAGATTTTATTATGCAACTTTTTTCTCCACCCTTCTCACAAATCTCTTGTGTATATTAGTGTTCCTGACCATCCACTCCCGCTCAATCCCGGAAAAGAGGTTCAGTCCCTTCTTGTCCCCGCTTCAGGCCCTGTAAATCTATCCCGTACCTGGGGGCAAACAGTGTTTACTGCTCGGACATGCTTTCACTCCCGTACATGGGGGATGGGACTCGATTCACTCGCTGCAAGACGCTGTTCGATCTCACCCAGATGACTATCCAGTTGTTCTGTCAAATCAGTGAAAGATTCTTCATTCCGAATCTCTATATCGGAATAACCCTCTTCCCATCAATCTTATTCAGCGAGTCGCACGTGGGGATATGGATAGTACACATGGGGCTGGGGGTATTTCGTAACTAATTGATTGAGCAGCAGCTCTAAGACCACCTGGAGGGGAATATTTATTATTTGAACCATATCCTGCCATAAGTAGCCCTAGGGGAACGATACTTGAGATGGCGATCCAAGAGAAAGCACCTATACTCAGATCAGCTAGAATAATGTGCTGCCCGAAGGGTATCACCAAGTGGCTTATAAAGACTGGTATGACTACCACAGCTGGTCCAATATTGAATAGCCAAGTATCGCCCCTGGCTGGAACAATATCTTCCTTCAGTAGGAGCTTGACTCCATCGGCCAGGGATTGGATAATTCCCAAAGGACCTGCATATTCAGGTCCGATACGCTGTTGTACCCCCGCAGATACCTTTCACTCGAGCCGTACGATAACTAATACTCCTACTGTAATTCCTACGATAAGGGTGGGAATGGAAATCAGAATCCAAATCAATTCGGAAGAATCTCTCGAAACTCCCAATTTGTGAAATAAGTCAATCACGCGTTCCTCGAAATTTTTTGTACCAATTGCCGTTTCGGCGATCAACCTCCCCCATGATGATATCTATACTACCTAATATTGTCGTAATATCGGCTAGTTTCATTCCTTCTACCAATTGAGAGAGAATTTGCAGATTTATGAAGCCAGGCGGACGAATCTTCCGTCTCCGGGGAGAAACACTATCATCTCCAATCAGAAATATCCCTAATTCCCCTTTGGGAGCTTCCACCCTTACGTAATGCTCCTGCTCAGGTAATTTGAAAGTGGGAGAGGATTTCTTACCGACAAATTGATAGTCAAAATCATTCCATCCCATTTCCTTTCGTTGCTGACTAAGGCGTCGAGATTCCAAATTTTCATATGGACCTCCCGGAAGGAGTCTCGAGGCCTGTTGAATTATTCTTATGGATTCTCTCATCTCGCCGATTCGTACCAAATAACGGGCCAATGAATCTCCTCCTGTTTGCCATTGGATCCGCCAATCCGATTCGTCATAACATTCGTAGTGATCCACCTTGCGAAGATCCCATTGAATCCCCGAGGCTCGCAACATGGGTCCGGATAAGCCCCGATCTATAGCTTCTTCCCTACCAGTGACACCTATCCCCTCCACTCGTTTCAGAAATATAGGATTATTTGTGATAAGTCGTTCATATTCATCGACTTTTGAGAGGCAATAGTGGCAGGAATCCAAACATTTATCTAGCCACCCATATGGTGAATCTACCGCTACTCCCCCGACGCGGAAATAATTATGCGTCATTCACATACCCGTAGCAGACTCAAGTAAATCATAAATCATTTCCCTTTCTCGAAATGTGTAGAAAAAAGGGGTTTGTGCACCGACATCCGCCAGAAAAGGTCCGAGCCATGACGGGTGGGGAGCTATTCGACTTAGCTCGAGCATAATAACTCGTATGTAACTAGCTCTTCTCGGTATTTGAATATTTGCCAACTTCTCCGGCGCATTCACTGTTATTGCCTCGGTAAACATGGTGGCTAAATAATCCCATCTCGTCACGTGGGGAAGATACTGCAGAATCGTCCGGTTTTCAGCAATTTTTTCCATCCCTCTATGTAAATAGCCAAGTATTGGTTCACAACCAACGACATTTTCACCGTCTGGAGTAACAATAAGTCGAAGGACACCGTGCATCGACGGGTGGTGGGGACCCATACTCACTATAACTGGATCCACTTTCGTAGGAGGTATACCCATGAATTATGTTCCTGGTAATTTTTGCAGACCCTAGCTTCGGTAGAACTGGATTTCTATAAATTGGAATCGGCGTCTCTTCAATCTCCGAATACCCAAGTTGCTTATTATGTTATCGTATAAAGTCGGATCCTTTTTGGATGAATGAATTAAGAGACGCTTGCGTCTTCCCAATAATTTCCACAAACCCCTCTGAGAGGAGTAATCCTTGGAATGTGATTTCAAATGAGAAGTGAGTTTCGAGACTTGATCGGTCAAGTAGCATATTTGAGACTCAGCAGACCCTGTATCCCCTTTCTCACAAATCAACGTCGAATTGGTAGATATAGCCTTATCCGTAATAGTAGTAATAATAATTGTTTATCGAATTCATTGTATAGGATTTGCCTACTAATTCGGGTAGTATTGGTCCGAGCGAGGGAGATGAATACTCCTATAATCGGGGAAATCGTCACTCAATAGATTCGGTTATCGGTGGGAATTTGTTTCCCACCAACGAGTAGTTACAGCTCCGCATCTGATAAGTAAGGTAGGTATCTGCCCCTCCTTCTATCACACACTTGATTGAGATTACCAAGATGTTAGTAATATTAGTCGAGCAAATTGTCGAATCTACGTATTCTCCCCCCCGTCTCAAATAATGGGATACATGCGTATTCTGGGCGTGGCAAATCGACTTCCATTATTTGTGTCGAAGCGGAATCTGTTCATACAAGCTAATTCTTCTAAGCGATAACTGGGCCAAAGGAAACGTTTGATTTTCTGAGTCCCACTCAGGTCGCTAGACTCTTCACTCTTGTTCATCCATTCCACTCCAGAAGGGTAGCCCAAAGGGTCCCTTTCGGATTTCACGGAGCTCAAAATCAATAGGGATCTGAGAAATCGCGATTTGCGACGATGTCTCGGAAGCAGGAGATCTTCGATGTTATGGAGATAGGAGCGATTCCTATTCCTCTCCCCATTGATGAGTGACAAACGCAGCATGCACCCGCCAAATATATTTCTATTCAATCTTCTTTTGAATCTGTTTCGAAATTTCAGTGGGATACTAACCATTTTATACATGAGAATCTAATCATCGAATATTCGCGGTAAACGATGGGCTGAAATAACAAACAAATCATCTAGAATCTCGCGTTTCTCTTCGTTGAGAAAAAGATTCAACAAATCGCAATCTATACCCATATTGACACAGAAGGAAGTAAGATCCTGCTCATTTTCTAATACGTTGATGAGAGATATCAAATCCCTCAGTCTTTATAATTCTCTTTCTAATGCTTCGGATTCCCATTTCCATTGAAAAATATAATAGTGACTCCCCCTCTCTTAGAAGTATTTCATCCGAATCAATCTCTTCTTCCTGTAACCCGTAATCCGTGCCTAATCTCTGAAATCTTTCATTTGGGGTAGCGGGAACCCTCTCCCACAAAATAGAAGTCCCAGGTACAAATTTCGATCTTGTTTCGTATACATCCTTTGCTTCCGCGGGATCCGGAATTACCCACAACACCAAATCGGATTTCGGATTCAACTCACGTTCCGGATCAAGTATTCGTGGATGAGAAATTCCCTTCCCTGCAATAAGTTCTCTGATACGATTCCCTAAACGAGTTTCCCTTATCGCCGCATTCCACCCCGCCGGAAATTTTTGTATATCTACATCTCGTGAGGAATCAATAAAACTATGTAACAAATAACTGTATTTACGACGTTTATTGATATTTCTCACTCGATCTCTGAGGAAAGGGGTTTCAGTATATATGGAATAATCGTTTTGTCTATCACGAAATACATATTCATGCTCGGCGAGAAAACTTCCCCCGATGCTTCTGAATCCATATAAATTTTCGATGTCCGATCTCCATCTCTTCGGTGCAATTTTTTGCCATAACTCCAATGACAGGTTGTACTTGTCGGGACAGCCTAACAAACTCCCCAAATCATTTGCATTCAATTCCCAAAGTTGTTTGGAAAGTCCCCGCATCGTAGCAAAATTATTAATATGTTCATCGATACCATACCCACGTACAATCCCGCCAGTTCTGTCATCGGGACATCCCACGGAATCGCTCTTTCCCCCGTCATGTTTACCGCCATCAAAAAATTCTGGGGTTTCCCCTCCCCCTTTCGGATAACAACCATGATCACCGCGCGGATAATTCCAATCTTCCGAAGCATCATCCAGATTCTCATTATCCTTACATCCCTTCCGGTTATCGAGATACCCCGCATCCTTGCTATCTTCCGCAATTTCCATCAAAGAATCCAAATCCAGGTTGTTTTTCATGCTTACATGCCACAGAATGTCGTGAATGTGCGCCTGAGACGGTAATCCTATAGATTGATTATCGATAACTCGCGGTATTCCCTCCCTAATTCCGGAAATAGCTAGAATTGGGTGGTTTGCATCCCCATGAACCCCACCAACTTGATTCGTCACTTTCACCAGTTGCACCCGAAATCTAGCAAAATTGTCGAGATAATGAGCAAAAGCTCTATTGACTCTTCGAAATAATCCCGCTACTAGTAGAAGATACTTCTCAAACAATTCTGCGACCGATATGCGGGATCTCAAATAAATTCCCTGAATATTGACTAATTTCGTTTGGAATCTCAAAGAACTAGTCAGATTTGTATTAATTAGTCTGTCATCTATTCCCGGTTTACTAAAACGGAGTGATTTGGTGCTACGCCCACCCCCGCCAACCCCTTCGGTTAACAGATTTCTGAATGCATGCATGTCTGATTCGGGTTCGGATTTGGATCCACCAACGGTATCTTTTACTGGTTCATCATCGGTACCCGCAAAGTATCGGGATTTATTATCAATGGGAATTGATGTTTCATCTATTCCACCAGTACCTGGTTCACCGTGTGACGGCCCCTCTTTCCACCCGGTCCCTGTATCATTTGGAATATCTCCCCCAACAAAATCGGTTCCACTCCAATTCTCCCAAATCCCTTCAATTTTACGAAGGAAATTCAATTTCCCCAATGGAAACCTTGCGGATACACCCAATTTGGAGTAGAGACGACGCATTTGCCTAGTCCGCAATGCGAGACTACGTCTCAAAATTCTCATCAATTTCTTCCGGATAGGTTTCCAGAAGGAGGGATCTTTCTTAATAGTTCCAAAAGGTACATCTGTTTGGAATCCCCAAGCTGTTAAATAGCTAGATGGAGATTTTCCTCGCCTCAATCTATTTTTTCTCCCCGATTCCCGAGTCTTGAGATACCTGGGATTCATATCATTTTCCAAAATGGTTGGGCGCCTCCTCCCGCGAGTACGCCAAGGCTTCAACCGGAAAGGATACAAAATCTTTATCTGAAGACCCTCCTTCAACCAACGACCGGGTAAACGAGTGTGTGAGAATCCCTCGCCGTCGTAGGTGCATTTGATGTGGGATTCTTTGCGCCACTCACTCCAATCCTCATCCCATTCGGGAGCTTGAAAAAATAAAATACGACCGAAATTCTTGAGTGTTATCAATACAGGCAGTTTCACATATTTCCGAAGAGTCGATTGCATAACCAATAATAAACCCCGCCCCGTGTGGATGGAACTCACATCGAACCTAGCTGCTATAGCTGGGCGGTCGGATTTCGCTCGCTCCCCCTCTCTCGAGGATGAAAGAGATATTAGTTCCTGTTCGGGTTGGGTACTAGTTTCTCTCCTCGCGTCACCGGCCGATTCCTCAAAATCTACACCAGTTAATTCTCCGGCAGGAAATCGAAACGGAGTGGGTAGTTCCATTAATCTAAAGAAGAGAGGTGAATGTGCCTTATCTTGAAATACTTCCCAAACCAGTGTCTTACGTCTTCTGGAGCGCATAGAGCCTTTTATAGGTTTCCGACGAAAATCAGAGCTTTTTGCAAAACGTTTGACCAGTCTGCGTGTTTTCAGCCGCGTCTTCCCGACGCTGATTGCTAAATTTTTTAACTTTCTGTTACGAATATCAGTTGACCCACCCGCGACATCGAACCTATTATCATATATTAAGTGAGTATTGCGGGCCAATTCCTCCGACAGTTCCTCAATCTCGAGGATCGAACGTATTTTTTGTTTTGAAGAGTCAAGTCTTTCCCCACCAATTAGAGGTACGTCTAGCAAGCGGATCCAATCGAAGGCACCACAATCATCTCTGAGATAGGTGAAGAATAAAGCTAACTCTGTCGGAGATGAAGAAAATTTGAAGACTTGATCCCAAGTTACGGGGGTGGAATCACCCTTCGAAACTGAATAGTTTGTTTCTCCCACAACATCTTCAATCACGGCATCATCCGGTGTTTCGAACATGAAAATAAATATTTGCAAAGCATTTTTAGGTAATGCTTCCCGGGGAAGAGGAATCTCATTGCTTCTCAACTCTTTATACCTGATAGACACCCAATCCCGAATCTTATTACCGGAATTCAATTCATTGGCATACTCGTTGTTGTCAACCGCTTGCGATGCCAATGAATCAGACAGTATCCAGAATGAATCCGAGTTTGGAATCCTAGCACGACATGAATTATTCAAAAATGGATCATAAATCTTAGGTAATTCACCTCCGTTATCAGCCAATCCGGTCCTTCTTTCCATCGCTTTCCAGAAGATAGGCTCGGTGTCTAGGAATCGAATTCGGTCCTTTAACTCATTATTCAAATCCTTGTTTTTCCTGAATTGGTTCAAAATCCAGTCTTCATGCAGATGATGAGCTGGAAGTGGCATATCCGAATCCTCTAACGAGGTTCCTAACTGGTCTCCAAAGATCGACAAACTGGGTAACGCCGTGAGAGCCAACCGCTGTTTTCCACTAGTCAAACATTTGCTGAAAAAGTGATTTGATACTTGCTTCTTCACTAAGCTATCGCCGCCGAATCGGCTATTCTCTATATATCGTAAAGGACGATTTGGTTTGTATGGGTCGAACAAGGACGTGGGCCACGACTTGAAAATCCATAGCATCGAATCTGACAACTCCCGGAGATTGTTATCGAGCAAGACAAGTTCGTCTTCAAAATTCTTGGTGAAGAGAGGTACTGGAGCCTTACCCAAATAAACCAGTACATTAATGAGAACAACAATACTAAAAGTTTTGTAAATGACGCGTTTCATCAGCAGGTAGAGTATGGGTGAATCATATTCTACGCGAACCAGAAGTAATCTGGACAAGTAGCTGAATGACATATGACCGAGTGACCAACCCACGAAACTACTAATCAGAAATGTTATGTTGTTGCTATATCGAAAAATAAATAGGTGAATTGGTCTCGCCAATACGGGACTTGGTAAAAGAATTGGATTTAAAATCTGGAAAATGAAACTATCCAAGAATATATTACCGATTCGAAAGTCACTGAGTGAATTGGTCGGACGTAGAGTTCGATAATCCGGTAAATCCTTGGTTCGGAACCAGTAAAATAACATGTATGGTACTATTGGGACAGTTACAACATGTGGTTTCACTATCAATGCATATAGAGGTGAACAGAATATTGACAGAAATATTAGTAGCTATCCCATCATCAAACCACTCAAAGCGACGGTACCACTAAGATTCCCTCCCAAAAGAAAAGCTCTTATGGATAGTATTTGGGAGGGTCCAACGGGTAATGTTGTTAGTAATCCATAATATAGTCCGAATATTATAGGTGGACCTGCCACCTTCACCCGAGTAAGCAGCGAAACCTGCAGTAGATACAACGACATTTGAACGCTTTCTACGTTCATAATTATTTCCTTCCCATATTTTTCAGTTTTTTTTTTTTCCCGTAGAGTGCCGGCAACCTCTCCGTACCACTCCCGTAGCTAGCACAGCAACTCCTTCGGAAAGGAGTCGATGGATTTCTTAATCATGAGGAGACAGAATCCCATGATTAAGAATTTGGAGACGTCTCTATGCATTTCCCTCAATGGTCACTTCCCGTCACCCAATAATTCTATAATTTAGTGATTTGTTACCATCTGCTTCGACAGGTTACTCCAACCCAGACGCCCCGGATTATTATTACGCCGTAGGGGACGAGTAACAAGTTCAAGCACATCCCTCGCATTAGTGGATCCATGGATTTGGGCAAAGGTGAACTCGACAGACCATTTTGTATCAATACCTCTTGCTTCTAAAGGATTGGCATGAGCCATTCCAGTAATTGCTGAATCAGGTTTTAATTCATGCATACGCTGTATCTGGTTATAATTATCCGGTTTTTCCACGATCCGTGGCATGAGTGTACCCATCTCTTTGCAAGTATCTCGTGAGAAAGATGGCTCGGCAGCTTGATATCGTTTATCCATGTAGGGAATACCTGTTTCGTAGACAACCATTCCGCAGCGAATTGGGAATCTTGCTATAGAAATTTCTGATAGATTATCTCCCGTAAAAGATATAGATTTACCAGCTGCTATCTCAAGATAGTCTCTCAGACTCTTCCATATCTCATCCTCCCTCTCCTTCAAACCCTGAGGTTCCATATTAAAGGCGGAACAAATCTTTTCTATCCAAGCACGCGTCCCATCAGGACCAATAGGAAAAGGTGCTCCAATTAACTGGCATTTACGACGCCGCATCAGAGTCGTCGCTGTACGGCTCAGAGAGGGATTCACGCCGCAAACATACACTCCCTTGCCTAATGATGGAAGTTCAGTATATCTCTGGGAGGGTAACCACCCCGATACCTGAATGGATTGACGTTTCGATTCCGGATTCGGTTGAGAAGCTACAGTTGAAGTTAGAGATCCAAAAAGAACTGAAGCATGATTCTTTAATTTCCGTCCCTCCGGATTAGCCCCCCCCGCTTCCGTCGTCGCAGTGTCAACACCCCCAACTAAATCCTGTTTCTGTTCGTGTCTAGATATGTCAAATTCCGGACACCGATGCGTCGTGGCAGCTGATACAGTATCCTCTCCCTGAGTAAAAGCATAATCCGATCCATTGGCCCGCGCAACTACAATTGGTACTCCAAGTTCGTTTTCTAGCTTGGGTGCTATGCCTTCTAGGTCCGTCTTTGTTATTTCCGTGGTACATGTGCCAATCCAAATAATGACACTAGGGTTTCTATCTCGTTTTATTTGGATACAAATTCTCTCCAATTCCCCTTGATCATTTAATTGGGCCGAGACGTCCCCCTCTTCCGACTCTGCCATTGCATAACGAGGTTCCGCAAGGATCGTAACTCCAAGAGCGTTCTGTAAGAAATAACCACAAGTCTTTGTACCTACCACTGGGGAAAAGCTGTCTTCGATCTTTTGATATAACCAAGCCACACAACTAATGGGGCAAGAAGTGTGATAATTTCCGGTTTCACATTCAAAAGTGAGAGTTTCGGGAGTCTTCGTGAAAGGGTTTCCTCAGAAAGGGTACACATACAAGAAATTTGCAGTTTCGGTTTCGAATCATCGTAAAATCAAGCAGAATATCCTGTTGAGTTTGCTGGGCATTCCTCTGCCCCCCACCATCGGGATTCAGATAGAAATCGGAGAGCAGACTGAATAATTCTCTATCTGGAATTTCCCTTGGCACAACCCCTTCTGGTCGAGACAATATCTGATCCGCCACATTGGGATGGAAATCACAAACATAATTGAGATCTGATTGACATTCAGCCGTTTCAAACAATGTTTTCCCCTTCACCCTCGAGACCCGAATGTCCTCAATGAGAGGCAACACTTCCAGCACAGGCATCGGGCAGGCTTCTACATGTTTATCAATGAGATCTCTCCTAGATGTCCGATTCCCCACCAAACCTGCTAATCGCAATGGGTGGGTATGTGCCTTCTCCCTAACCGACGCAGCAATACGATTTGCTGCAAAAGGGGCATCGAATCCATTATCCGTGATAATAATGCAATAATCCGCATGATTCGATGGAGCGGCAAAACCTCCACGGACTACGTCCCCTAAAACGTCGAATAGAGTAGTATCATATTCATAAGAAGCATTCGATTCTTTCGATGATTTAACCGTTTCTCCCACTACGTATCCCCCACAACCAGCTCCCGCAGGTGGTCCCCCTGCTTCAACACGATCCACTCCGCCATAACCCTTATAAATGACATCCTCAGGCCACACATCTTCATAGTGGTAATCCTTCGATTGCAAAGTGTCTATAATGGTAGGTATCAAGAATCCCGTGGGGGTGAAAGTACTATCATGTTTCGGATCACATCCAATTTGCAATACCCGTTTTCCGCGTCTCGCCAAAGCTATTGATATATTACAACTTGTTGTTGACTTACCAATTCCACCCTTTCCATAAACTGCTACTTTCGTTTCGCAAAGCTCCGATTCATTTTCTTCATCCCGACTATCCCCCACTTCCCCCCCCCTCCCCCTCACGTTCTCTTTCCCCTTTTTTCTTCATTTTTCACCCCTTATCCATACTTTCCCCCCGTAGACTCATTCATTCCATTTATGGATTCAAGTTTATGGATCCTCCACCCGCCTGCAATTATTGATATCGATACGGATCGTGGGGTTCCATGGGCGGGAGAGTATCTTCTTATTCATTCGGATTGATGATTGGTATTATTCTACTGCTAACTGCCTTCGTTTCTCTTGTCTCCTAAGAGTTTTTTTCTTCTCCTTTCCAAGATATTCCTTATACCTCTATAAGTATCCTGTGACTATTCTACTATGTTTTCCGGAAAAGGAGAAATAGAAACTAGTGATTGGTGATCGATCGATATGCATCTTGGGGTTGGGGGGGGGGCGATCAATCACGACCAAGATCAACCATGACCGAGATCTTCCACACCAGCCCCCCCCCCGATTCGTAGGCTCTATCCGAGAAGGCAAAAGGGATTGCTATCATTACTGCTTCTTCCTATAATGAGAGTTAGGGTGTACGCGAGGTTCATGAAGTCTCGAAGAAAGCTTTGGGTCTTCGAGTGGTTAACGTCTTGCAGATCAAGGGGCGGCTCAAGGAACAAGAGTCTCTGGAAGTATATGGGATTGAATCATCTGCCACTTTCCTCGGTAGCTCAGCGGTAGAGCGGTCGGCTGTTAACCGATTGGTCGTAGGTTCAAATCCCACCCGGGGAGATTCATCCATTTCCAGTAGGATAGAAGATAGTCTAGATGATGTACCTCCCTTCAATAGGGATAATACTTCACTTACGTCAGGGGAGGGGGAGGTACCTCCTCATAATATATATCGTAGAAACCGATAGTATCTTTGAAGATTTACATTATCCACATTCGAGATTCTCAGTAATGAG
>NW_028239773.1:0-12500 GCF_047967505.1 Dipteris shenzhenensis | reverse complement strand
AATACCTATTTACTTCTGGGGAAGTTGAAGTAGGAACAGAATCTCCTTCTCCTTACTACTTCTTAAGAATATTAATGACACTGAAGTAAGTAGACTAGCGAATCGATTTGGGGGATAGGGAGGAGGTAGAGGCAAACACACAGGAGGGAGTTGAAAATGAAAGAATGGAATATCAAAATTATTTTGTGAATCCTCTTGTATCGGGTAACAACCGAAAGGTATTTCGTACTTCTATTCTTAGTATTAATTGAATGACGAGGAGCCGTATGAGGTGAGAATCTCACGTACGGTTCTGTAGAGTGACACTGAAACTGACTCATCTGTCAACTATTCCACAACTACACCAAAAAAACCTAACTCTGCCCTACGGAAAGTCGCCAGAGTTCGATTAACCTCCAAGTTCGAGATAACGGCTTACATACCAGGTATTGGCCATAATTTGCAAGAACATTCCGTGGTCCTTGTGAGAGGCGGGAGGGTGAAGGACCTACCTGGTGTAAGATATCATATCGTTAGAGGAACTTTAGATGCTGTAGGAGTAAAGGATCGTAAGAAGGGGCGTTCCAGTGCGTTGCAGAACATTGTCGTAACTTGTATCATCGCAATGATTCCGTATCGGTTGTTCTGATATGTCAAATGCATAGCCGACCCGATAGTGGGAATGTTGCCAGGGGACCGAAGCCTGCTATTACGGAGATTGATTATTATCTTATTCGTGTGAAACAACTCGGTGTCCAGGGTATTGCATTCCAGTAAGTTGAGTCTTACCCGGACTCCCATTTATTTGGAAAATCTTCGAATGTCTTCTCTCTCTCAGAACGAGTTCGGACTACGATTATGGAGATTCAGTGGAGGTTTTGTGAACATTTGGTAATTGGATCAATAAACCCACGGACATTCTTGGTGAGATAAATGAAATACGGGATTTCCCTTCTCCTATTCGTGGGATGATGAAGAGGAAACGGATACTCAATGCCTAATGAGTAAATATGATTCATTGAAGTAACCCGAACTTACTTCAAGACTTTCTATTCAATCATATGGAAAGCTGCATTCGATGAAAGTCGCACGTGCAGTTTGGGGGGAGATCCTCGACTAACCGGCGGATCCACCCTACAATATGGAGTGAAAAAGCCCAAATAAGATTCTAAGATACAGTCGAGATAGAATCGGAATCCGACATATCTGTAAACTCATGTTACACCGGAGCAATGTAGCGAACAAAAAGAAAAATATAGAATCGGATCCGATTTATCGTAATCGATTAGTAAACATGTTGGTTGATCGTATTCTTAAAGATGGCAAGAAATCATTGGCTTATCAGATTCTCTATCAGGCTATGAAGCGGATTAAGGAAAAGACGAATAAGAATCCACTGTCTGTCCCGCGACAAGCAATACGTAGGGTAACTCCCGATATAGTAACAGAATCCAAACGTGTAGGTGGATCGACTTATCGAGTCCCCGTTGAAGTAGTACCTGCAGAAGGAAGAGCTTTGGCTATCCGATGGTTATTGATCGCGTGTCGAAAACGTTCAGGTCGAAGTATGGCTTTAAGATCAAGTGATGAATTAATGGACTGCCAGAAATTCTGGTAGTGCTGTACGGAAGAAGGAGGAGACTCACAAGGTGGCAGAAGCTAATAAGGCTTTTGCCCATTTCCGTTAGTTCCGGGTTCGTTTCAATCCACAACCTCTTATTGGTGGATTGAAACCTTCTACTCCGGAGCGCAGGGTATTAGGAATCAAGATACGCCAGAAGCATATGGATAAGCAGAAATTAAATAATGGGAGAAAGAATATCCAAGTCATAGGGGAAATTTTGTCACTGGTATAGTACCTCATGAAAAAGAGAAAGACTAGTGTCGAATCGTAAAGTCCATAACATCATCGACATGATCAACATGATCGACATGACCAAAGTGATCGACGCAATCGACGCAATCAACATGATCGACATGATCGACATGACTAGAATGATCGACACAATCGACACAATCGACATGATCGACATGATTGGCACTGCCCGCATCCCCGCGACTCCCACCATTCTCAACTATCTCCGCCTGGGGCGGACTACTCACCTCGGGGGGGGGGGGGGATGTCAGGCAACGCCAGCAGATATTTATCCTGTATGTCCCTCACCTCGAATCGATGATTGAGTCGTAGTACATCTAAGGCAAAGCTGGCATCTCCCATGATGTACTCGAGGAGCCGAACTAACGTTGACTTTCCCGTGGTTTATGATAATAAAAGGGAAATGCGTCTGAAAAGAGAGTCAAGGTTTGAAGAAGTATCGTGCGAAAACAAAGGGAAGTCTTCCCGTTTCTTCGGATATTCAATCAATATTAGATTAGTTGACACAGGTGGGATTCTGTGATATACTATGGATCAACAGGCTCATCAGCTTGGGTAATCACCAATCGTTTCGAAAACCAAAAATTACCACGACCGCAACTTTAGAAAGACGCGAAAGCGCAAGCCTATGGGGTCGCTTCTGCGACTGGATCACCAGCACTGAAAACCGTCTTTACATCGGATGGTTCGGTGTCTTAATGATTCCCACCTTATTAACCGCAACCTCTGTATTCATCATTGCTTTCATCGCAGCTCCCCCTGTAGATATCGATGGTATTCGTGAGCCTGTCTCCGGTTCTTTGCTATACGGAAACAACATTATCTCCGGTGCTATCATTCCTACTTCTGCAGCTATCGGTTTACACTTCTACCCAATCTGGGAAGCAGCTTCCGTTGATGAATGGCTATACAATGGTGGTCCTTACGAACTGATCGTTCTTCACTTCCTACTTGGTGTAGCTTGCTACATGGGTCGTGAGTGGGAACTTAGTTTCCGTTTAGGCATGCGTCCTTGGATTGCTGTTGCGTACTCAGCTCCCGTTGCAGCTGCTACCGCTGTGTTCCTGATCTACCCAATCGGTCAAGGAAGTTTCTCTGACGGTATGCCCCTAGGAATTTCTGGTACTTTCAACTTCATGATCGTTTTCCAGGCTGAGCACAACATCCTTATGCATCCCTTCCACATGTTGGGTGTAGCTGGCGTATTCGGCGGCTCTCTATTCAGTGCTATGCATGGTTCTTTGGTAACTTCTAGTTTGATCAGAGAAACTACTGAGAATGAGTCTGCTAATGCAGGTTACAAGTTCGGTCAAGAGGAAGAGACCTACAACATCGTAGCTGCTCACGGTTATTTTGGCCGTTTGATCTTCCAATATGCCAGCTTTAACAATTCTCGCTCTCTGCACTTCTTCTTAGCCGCTTGGCCCGTAGTAGGCATCTGGTTTACTGCCTTGGGTATCAGCACCATGGCATTCAACTTGAATGGTTTTAACTTCAACCAATCCGTGGTTGATAGCCAAGGTCGTGTTATTAACACCTGGGCTGATATCATCAACCGTGCTAACCTAGGTATGGAAGTTATGCATGAACGTAACGCTCATAATTTCCCTCTAGACTTAGCTTCTGTTGAAGCTCCTTCTGTAAACGGATAATACCTGTCTGGTCGTGCAGCATCACTAAATACCAAACCTCGCATAAGGTTTGGTATTTAATGGAGATTCGTCCGATGGAATGAATAGAAATAATAGTAATATCTCGCCATAATCTTACAATTATCAGTTTCCAATCTTGGATTCTGGGGAATCTTTGAAACACCCTTCTAGGATTACAGAGAATGGGAATCAAAGATATTCTCATTCTGATTAGCGGAACGCTTGTAGTCCCGTACCCACTGGAATAGATTGAGAATACATTTTTCACCTAACATATTTTTTCTTGTATTAATATATAGACGAATAATACGTACGCGCATCGAATGAATGACCCTAGTAGATCTTGTTCTCTCCCAGTTAAGAAAGCTGAATAGGGAAAGTAGGGGGCGGACGTAGCCAAGTGGATCAAGGCAATGGATTGTGGATCCATCACGCGCGGGTTCAATCCCCGTCGTTCGCCCATCAGGTTGGAGAACTCGTCTTTATCACTCGGAATAAAATAAGTTGATGAGGAGATAGATAAGACATAGATAGGTTTCTTCAACAATTCGAGATTCCCGAGACAGCTTCAGGTAGGTACGAATACACCCACAAATCACCACATCGAAAGTACTCACTCCATTGGGCCTTGAATCTTTCGATATTATCTATATAATGGAATGTGAGAGGTGGGTAGTATCTACCACATATAGATAAAGTGAAGAGAGATCATGAGGTAAGAGAAGTGGGAGAAGAAAAAGTAAGAAGTCCAGATTTATTCTCTGAAGTTCCGAAGTTAGCAGAAACCGATGGATTCCACTACTCATTTGAATCATTGAAAAATCAAGATCTAGGGGAATTTCTAATTGGTCTATTCTCCAGTTATGAACCCTCCATCAAATTATTTGACTTATGAATTCTGAGTTCAATCTTTTTACGGAATCTGCGCGATTCAATGAAGCGGGGTAATAGCGTGACTCCGGGAATCCTGATGTTACTAACAATACCAATTCCTATGCATCGTTCAGGTGAGAGAAATTTGATCGAAGGAGGTTCTATAGATCTAGCGAAACTAATTAATAGAACTGGTGGAGTAGTAAAAAAACCAGCAACAAATTCTGTTGAATCCTTCTATCCTCTTTCTCTATCAATAAGATGCTCACCTGCTGAAAAGGATAGAAAGGGAAAGACACGTAATTCTTACTATTCGGATTCAAACGGAAATATTTCCACAACTTCGACGAGGGAAGAACCGCAAGTTCCCATATATAGTGCGATGGATCCTTCGGTTTCAGATGGATGGAGGGTCCGGCTGATGAGGGATCCACTCCCCATCAAGAATATATCCAGAGATGTGACTGAGAGGATTGAAAAATCACTGGGGGATAAGAATCTAGAAGATTCAAATGAGTTTTTTGAATTCTATATAAATGTGATACTTCGTAAGGATGACTGTTACTAAAATGATTCTGATTCGTTACTTCTCCGGAAAATCCATGACAAGCAAAGGGTTAATTGGCTACAAACAGCAACATTAAGAAGCGATTCCTTCATTCCCGTAATATCGGACTTTTGGGACAAAATGTTACTCGAATCCAGGGATTCAGTAGATCGGCAGGGAGATGAATCACCGTTCTATTCCGAGCGGAAGGGTCTCTCCAATTTGTCTCTATTTCCACCCCATAAGAATACAATGTCATCTCGTGATGGTGTATCCCTATCCTATAGCGATATAAGAGATTGGTTAAATTCCATTGACGAGGGGAGTTGGACACTATTCCGGGATTACGCCGATTTTTATATGTGGCATTCCTGTCACCAAAGTCCTTCTCCATGGAATAAGGATGAGCGCGAATTGAATCTAACGAGATCTCTCTTAGAAAAGAGATTTATCGAACTTGATTATCTATCGGATAATCAATTACTCACTGAGGTACCAAGTATATTACTAGAAATTTCCTGTGGTTTCTCGAAGTATGTCTCCTCACAAATAGAGACATCTAGAGAATTGGAGGCTTTTCATAGCAACTCAAGGGATGAGTCTGATTCCAGAAATCAGAAGGTTGGGAAGGAGATACCTATCGAAGATACTTGTTTATCTAGTTGAAGTGAGGAGAGAAATCCAGAATATGATTCAATGAAAAGATCTGGAAATGGCTTTGTAGGCAGTTACTCTCCGGAGGAAAGAGCAATATCCACTGATGATTCTCCAGAGGCGGTGAGTCACGGCTTTTCAACAGAATCATCTATACATGAACTAGGTATGGGTCCCACCGCCGATGGAACTCCTATTAAGACATATTTGGCAGAAGAATGATATAAGAATTCCGTGTCTTTCGGTATCGGAAGAATATCTCATTTATGGAAAGTAGAGAGAGATTGTCGGCATTTTACACTCGACTCTCCTTTATTGTTGGGAGATCCTTTCTCCCCTTCTGTAGCGGGAATAGCAGAAAATGATTCCAATAAATGTATTGATTCTTCCTAGAATCGTAAGTGGTTCTTCCAATTATTGGGGTTAGATTCCCACGGAAATGAGGGGGAATTTTCTATTCTACACGCCTATTCACAACTAATAAATGAATCAAGAAACCGACTGACTGGATTTCTTTTAAGAGTTAAAAAATCGAATTTGATTTCCAGTAAGGTAAGAATTGGTAGTAGTAGCGAGGAACCTAGGAAAGCCTTTCTATCGAGAGGAGATCTATCATTTGGTGGAATACTTGACGAGGAATCAGAGATGCAAAATGGCGCATACTTCGATCTTGATAAGATTATTTCAAACCGTTTAGAGATCCTTTTCGATGTACCTGTAGAAAGAACTGATGGAAGTGAAAATCCTACTTTTTCAGATGAATCGGGAGAGGGAGGTAACATATCTTCAACATACTCTCTAGTTAGGGTATATGAACGAAATAGGTTAATATCTCTCTACTCAGTATACACGCTCTTTTCGCGTGACTATTTCTGTACATTAGCTAGTGAATATCTATCCAGAATCAACTATCAATTGGGTAGCCGGGAGGGGGGCGAGGGATCTACTGGTGTAACAAGAATTGCAATTGAATAGAGATTATTGGAATGGAGGGGTAACATAGAGCGTTTGTTGCATGAATGTATTATTTCCCCAATTGATGAATATCCAGATGTTCGGTCAAATGTGCACAGGTGGCTTGATACAATCAGAGACTTGTCTTTTTCCCCTTCCAAGAGAGTATTCGCAGAAATAAGATCCGACTTAGGTAGATCAATCTATGATCTGTCGATATTAGCACTAAATAATATTGGTATCACTATTCGTAGTACGGCTGGGAGGAACAACAAGTATCCCAAGGAATTTACCAATATATCATCTATTTACCGAATCATTATTCCCAAGTATATTAGTGAAGAAGCTTCGACAGATGGGATTGATTATCTTGTCTATAAATTGAACAATATAGATTATCCACTGCTTGATTTCCTTCTGAGTTCACTCAACCTCGATGAGAAGATATCCTTTCTCAAGAGAATCTTCGGTAGAAAAGATAGTTTCTTCATCGAGTCCGGATTGTTAATGGATGAAGAATCGGTAGGCTCCTCAATCTTCCTAAAACCCGCAGTTAATCCATTTCTTGTTGAATCATCCTGTATCGAATGTATTGGAACAAAACTCCCGAATGGTGCTTATTCCGCTACGGGAAGGCAGGATTGGGATCTGTTTCTGGATAATTTGAATTATGGGAAAGGTTCGAATAGGAATATTGGGAGTATTTCGGGATCCATTTCCGATGAAGTAGATACACCAAACTTTATAGATTACTCGCATTTACCCGTATTGAACTGTGCCGGAAGGGATTTTATCTCAATAATCAGAAGAAGGGATTCGTTGGTTGGAGGATACAGCAGTAGTTACTCTGACATCTTAGAGAATTCGTATACGGGCTCCGGTGATGAAGTCATCCCATCTCTTGAAATAGGATCCTTAGATACAAAAAATATCACTTCATCTATTCAATCCCAAGTGTCTGATTCGTTGTTACCCAATTCCTCGCAACGAACGGAAAGGGAAACTATTGATCATATACTCGCAACAACCGAATCGACTCCATCTGATCTGGATGAATCTGCGATACCACCACTAACTCATTCAGATAGATTTCTTGACTCTATTTCGGATCTAAGAGGACTACTGACGGGGTTGAACTTATCTCCTCGCGAAACGGGAGATTCGTCTCTATCTTCATGTGGTAGCGATGGAAATTACTTGGAAAGAACATTGATAAACTCTAAGCTATCGGCTGATTGGCGATCTCGACCCCGTCTCAAAAATTCGGGAGTGGATCAAGTCGATTCGGAGGGATCCATTGAGAAGAGATCAAACTCGAGGAATGATTCTATTGGGAATCAATTCTATCAAAATGATTCACACATTGGTTATTTTTGGGAATCAGAAGAATCTGAGACGCTTTATTGGTCAAAGAAATTCTCATTATGCAGCAGTGTAGCATCAAGATCTCCAACAGGATTAACTGGAGAGAAGGTTCTGTACGAAAATACGAGGCTTGCAGATACACGTGTCTAAAAAGAACCTATTCTTCCATCTCATCTCATTAATTTCGATGAGTTATCAAAGGATTTAAACAAATATAAGATCTCTTGGATCTTTTGGAGAGACAATATCTGCGAGAAATGGAGCCCATTCGGAGAATATATACCTCGGTTTTTCACCCCTAACTGGTGGAGATACTTTTATGATCTGATTAGAGAGATATATCCAGAAATAGTACTCAAAGTAAGTGATGACTTGAATTACACTTTCCCCGGAATTACGGAAAGAGTTGCTGAGGATATAGGTAATGCTAGAGCTTGTTTATCGTTAAGCCTAAGATCAAGATTCAGAAACGATTCCATCAGTAACGTATTATCTAAAATAGATCTCTCTATTTTCGAAGAAATTACTAACTAAACGCAGGTGTCGCATTCGAGATGGTCAGTCTTTAGATTTTCGAATAAGTATGCCCCATCCTACCTCGTTTTCTCGATATTATTTGTTCTTGCATTTCTCAAGCATTATTTATCTGCTGTTTCGGGTTCCAATTCCCCTCACTTGTGGAAACGTTTCAATATCACCGGATATTTAATAGACCCAATGCGTGGGTTTTATCTGGAAAAGGTAATGTATTCTCCCTCGACAAGGTAAATGTAAACGAAAGATCTACTGATACATTCCCTGAAGAGATTCCTGAATTATACAAATAATATAATCTTCTATTACCTTGTGAAAAATGAACTAGATTCGTGGATACTTCGTAGGAAAAGCTCCGACACCCTTAAGATTAATAAACAATTACTGACTCAATATCTAGTGACAAATAAAACTATTTCCAAGTATGAATCGAAATTAAATTCCAATTACGATTCATTGAGCGGTGGGATTAATCACGAACCCACCCCAGAAGAAGGATCTAATCTTTTGTCATACCTACTTCGGATTCGTCAAAATGATCTATCAAATTACGAGATCTGTGAGTTGGATCCTGCGGAGAAGTGGGCTCTTCTTGCCCTTGAAAGAAATATTCTCCTTTCAGCGACAATGAGACGAAAAGGCATTCCGAATATTCCATGTCGTGACGTACCTATTTTGCTTTCATCAGGATTATTACCATCTGAAGGAGTTCCACTAGTAGGACCCATAGAAACTGGACGATCTTATGTAGTTAGGGATATAGCATCCAATTCCTACTTTCCGTCGGTGAGACTGCCATTGAGGAAGTTGTTATACAACAGATCATATTTCAATAATGTACGTGGGACTTTCATTTCGAAACAGAGCGTAAACCGATTGAATCTTATTTTTGCAATAGCAAAAGAGATGTCTCCCTGTACGATATGGATTCAAGACATTCATGAGTTGAATGTTAATCGCCTGTATCACAGATTAGAAGCCGATCCCAGATTCTTACTCTGCCTAATATTGAGGAGTATCGGTAATGGGCGCAGGAATCCTTGCATTCGCAAGAATCTCGTTATTGCTTCGACTCATGTACCTGCAAAGGTAGATCCAGCTTCAATAGCTCCGAATTGGTCGAACTAATTGATAAATCTCCGAGGGTCTAACAGGCGTCAGCGTCAAAAAGAATTGTCAATTCTCTCGCGTGTCAAAGGCTTTGAAATAGAAGCTGATCCCTCTTTTCTCGAAGGTACTGGGTCTGGAACTACGGGTTATAGCAAACGAGATCTATTTTCTCCTGCTAATGAAGCATTATTAATCACTACTTCTAGAAGAAGAAAGATTGTATCCGATAGTGCAATTAAATTAGCTTTACGTAGACAAAATTCAATTGTTACGTATATAGGTAACGGAATCCGATTCGGTTCTGGATATGAAATACTTCCTTACAATATAGGAAAAGCTATTCTGAAAAATGGTTTGATAGATACTTCCCCTGCAGATCCCTCATTTATTGGTAGTAATACACTGAAGAAGAGGTTTTACCACTTGTATAACTGGTATTTGGAACCTTTAATAACCGAGTCAACAATTAAGGAATTCGCTATACTTCCGCATATCTTAGGGCTATTGGCCGGATTAGCAGCTCGTGATCCTTGGTTCGGAATGGATATGAGAGAGGAAGAGAATCTCGTTGTTATTGATAAAGTTGTAGAGAATGATTCTAACTTAGCCTGTGGTATCTCGGAAAACCTTTTGAGGGATTTCTTATGTTCAGAAATCTGTAGAAGTAGAAGTCAATTCGCTAATAGTCCTCCTCTTCCTTCTTCCATCGAACCCAGGTATTCTCCAGATATAATCTCTGCGAGTCGTTCTTATAAATCTACAAAGAAGGGGGTGTCTAAGATTCCAACTGATTCTGAAATGGAACAGTCGAGTGAAGTAGACTCGATTCCGAAGGAAGTGTCGCGTGGGATTACTTGGTCCCCCAAATTTTGGCGTTTTGGTTTCATGCGAAGTGGCAGTTATGAATCGATAAGAGTATTATCCGAATCGAATAATTTGTATAATTCGATCTTTTTTCATCGGAATCAGGATCAAATCCCCCAACGGGATTTCGAATTGAATAAGATTAAGTCTAGTGGAAAGAAATCGCATAAGAGAAAAGGATATCTTTTCAGTTACAAGAGAGCCTCGGGTAAATCGAGACAAAGAGACATTAAAAGATTAGAAAATTAATTGGATAATCTATCATTACGCGAGCAATTTCTTGAATTAGGAATCCCCAACTCATCTAATCAATACGAAACGCAATGTAATCGATCCGATGAACCAATTCTATTCCTGGGGGGGCGCTTCACCTGGGATCCCATGCTTCTATCTCAGCCGGATCATAACATTCCCTCTTCACGTCATAGTTTATTAGCGAAACAAGAACTGGTACGGAGGCTTTATGTTACTTACGGTACGAGGAGGGAGCGCGAGAAACATTTCTCAAATGAAAAGATTAGAAATTTCTTTCTTCTTCGTGGATATGACCGGAAATCGATAACTGAATTATCTACCAAGCGGTGGAAGAATTTCCCTTCGGGTGAAGAACGACACTTTGAATACGTCAAAGAAACCTAATTCATGCATATATATTTGCAATACCCGCAGATATTTGTTCCTATTCACTCGTATCAAAGCATTCCAATGGAAGATTTGCAAGAGCGATTCCTTCGTTTCAGGCTTATGGTTCATAGAGATAGATGGATGAGACGGAATCGTCACTCATCCAAAGATTTTCTCATTCATAACATGTTGTTTGAAAGTTACCACTACCTATTCAATCTATTTCGATTTAGTGGGACGTCACCGGATCGAATAACAAGACAATTATTGAATGGGAATTCGATATCGCATCATAAAATCTCGGATATTCTTGACTCAGTCTGGATCCCTAGCAATATATAGGGCTATTCAGGATTCGAATTGGTGAAAGGAAGATACATCTTTTCCCCTTACTGATGCAATAACTTCTGCTTATAGAATTCCGGATAATTACTAAGTTATAGATCACCTTCGGAGTCTTCCTATTCGGGAGATGGAAGCAACATTCGAAATCAAGAAGGAGTAGGAATCTCTTATATGGAAAATGTAGGAAGTAGTTCGTAGAGGACGTAGTAGTTTTCCAACATCCTTATCGGAACAAATCCTTGATGAAGATGTCGATCCATTCTGTTTGAGATTCTCCGGAGATTCAATTTCTCGGTGATCAACGGTAATATGGGGAGGAAGGAGGGGCATTCCCCTCATTCATCTTTACATTCCAAAAATTCATTCTAAAGTTTGGATTTTCCCGTATCCAACTAGATAATCAGGATTTCAAGTCCTTTCCATTGTTTCCATTGGAAGGGCTCTAAGGACCCCGGGTCCTTAGGGGATGGACCATCTAACCGAATCCCAAAATTTTAGTTCATTCAAATTCACTAATAGGGATTCTTGGTGACATCCTAACTAATGCCCCGACTAACTACTAGGATTTCTGGTCCTAGTCCAGATACTGGGGTCTCGTGACGCAGTTTCATCACACTCTAATTGGCTACTACGACTTTCAGTCCCACCTCAGGTACTAGGATTTTTAGTCCCCTCGAAGGATTTCAAGTCCCCCGTCTTCTTCAAGGATTTCCAGTCCTGTCTTCTTCAAGGATTTGAAGTCCCCTGATAAGGATTTCTAGTCCCGTTGAAAGACCTACTTGGATCTCCTCGAATCTCGGGATTCTGAGTCCCAGCCTCACTTGAGAAAGAAGCAGAAGGTGTTTCCTATTCGATACCTAATACTTCATATCCAAATCCCCGGACGGCGGAGAATTCTGGTCTCAATAATCAACAATCGGAGGATTTGCATCCCCATGTTTGAGGGTTGGGCACTGGAAAGACCAGAATCCTCCGAGGATTTTTCTTCCTATTGGGAGTTTGGGAGGCACCGGAGAGACCACTTGTCTCTCGAATCGAGGAGGTATTTCGAGTGCTCATTTGGGAGATAAGCAAATCAATTGAATGTGAATCTTTAGTGGTAGAGAGAATAAATCTTTGATAA
>NW_028239772.1:40000-55527 GCF_047967505.1 Dipteris shenzhenensis | reverse complement strand
GGTCGAATTCATAGGACCCTGTCGATTGGGACTCTAAATCTTTGGAATTGATATCTATCATCTCGTCTGAGATCTCTCTCAGAGGGAGATCCGATCGAGATTGATTAGTACAAGGAAATTTGAGTCCCTCGACAGGCTATAAGAAATGGGTCGAATTCAAGATCTCGAGGGACTGAAATCTTTCCTTGACTTAATCCTTCTCGATCGGATCTCCCTCACGTGAGGGAGATCCGAGCGAGAGTGATAGATAACAAGGAGAATTAGGTCTTGCATTTGACGGTTTGATTTTGTATAATGTATCTAGTCCGATTCATAGACCCTTCCAGGGGACTGGAAATCCTTGGACTTGAAATCCTTTTCAGTGGACGGAAAATCCTTGAAGAGGACTTCAAATCCTTAAAGAAGACAGGGGACTTGAAATCCTCTTCAGGGAACTGACAATCCTTGAAGAGGACTTCAAATCCTTAAAGAAGAAAAGGGACTTGAAATCCTCTTCAGGGAACTGACAATCCTTGAAGAGGACTTCAAATCCTTAAAGAAGAAAAGGGACTTGAAATCCTCTTCAGGGAACTGACAATCCTTGAAGAGGACTTCAAATCCTTAAAGAAGAAAAGGGACTTGAAATCCTCTTCAGGGGACTGAAAATCCTTGAAGAGGACTTCAAATCCTTAAAGAAAGAAGACAGGGGACTTGAAATCCTCTTCAGGGGACTGAAAATCCTTGAAGAGGACTTCAAATCCTTAAAGAAGAAAGGGGACTTGAAATCCTTCTCAGGGGACTTCAAATCCTTCTCAAAGGACTCGAAATCCTTCTCAGGGGACTGAAAATCCTTGAAGAGGACTTCAAATCCTTATCGGGGGACTTGAAATCCTTATCGGGGGCGGGGGACTTGAAATCCTTATCGGGGGCGGGGGACTTGAAATCCTTCTCAGGGGACTGGAAATCCTTGGATAAGACAGGGGACTTGAAATCCCTTAAGAGTACGGGGGACTTGAAATCCCTTAAGAGTACGGGGGACTTGAAATCCCTTAAGAGTACGGGGGACTTGAAATCCCTGAAGAGTACGGGGGACTTGAAATCCCTTAAGAGGACTATAAATCCTTGGATAAGACAGGACTGGAAATCCTTGAATAAGACAGGGGACTTGAAATCCCTTAAGAGGACTTCAAATCCTTGGATAAGACAGGGGACTTGAAATCCCTGAAGAGGACTATAAATCCTTGGATAAGACAGGGGACTTGAAATCCCTGAAGAGGACTATAAATCCTTGGATAAGACAGGGGACTTGAAATCCCTGAAGAGGACTATAAATCCTTGGATAAGACAGGGGACTTGAAATCCCTGAAGAGGACTATAAATCCTTGGATAAGACGGGGGACTTGAAATCCCTGAAGAGGACTGGAAATCCTTGAATAAGACAGGACTTCAAATCCTTATAGATGGAGAGAGACGAAGAAACAGGATCGGTAGAGGAGGAGAAAGGGTTTGCTCTTGACGAGGAGCTGGGATGGAATCGATACAGAACAAATTTATGGATCCTTTTTTCTTCCCGGGGACTGGAAATCCTTCAACAGGAGGACTGAAAATCCTTGGAGAGAACTATAAATCCTTCAGCAGGGGGACTAGAAGTCCCTCCAGGGGACTGGAAATCCTTTTCGATATAGAGAGACGAAGAAATAAGATTGGGAAAAATAAGTAAAGGGTTGCTTTTGATGAGGGACTAGGATCGAATTGATAGAAACATATTCCGGACCCCATCCATAGAGAAAGATGGGGTGGTGGGAAGTAAAAAGGTAAGGAATAAGGAGTAGAGCCTCGATGGTGAAATGGTAGACACGCCAGATTCAAAATTTGGTGCTGAAGAGCGTGGAGGTCCGAATCCTCCTCGGGGCAGAAGGTCTCGTACCCTTATTCAGATCGAACCCTTATCTACTAAAAGCTTTATCAAAGGTTTATCAAAGATTTATTCTCTCTACCACTAGAGATTCACATTCAATTGATTTGCTTATCTCCCAAATGAGTACCTCCTCGGGGTAGGAGGTCTCGTACCCTTATTCAGATCGAACCCTTATCTATTCAAAGGTTTATCAAAGATTTATCCTCTCTACCACTAGAGATTCACATTCAATTGATTTGCTTATCTCCCAAATGAGTACCTCCTCGGGGTAGGAGGTCTCGTACACTTATTCAGATCGAACCCTTATCTACTAAAAGCTTTATCAAAGATTTATCCTCTCTACCACTAAAGATTCACATTCAATTGATTTGCTTATCTCCCAAATGAGCACTCGAAATACTTCCTCGGGGCAGAAGGTCTCGTACCCTTATTCAGATCGAACCCTTATATACTAAAAGATTTATCAAAGATTTATTCTCTCTACCACTAAAGATTCACATTCAATTGATTTGCTTATCTCCCAAATGAGCACTCGAAATACCTCCTCGATTCGAGAGACAAGTGGTCTCTCCGGTGCCTCCCAAACTCCCAATAGGAAGAAAAATCCTCGGAGGATTCTGGTCTTTCCAGTGCCCAACCCTCAAACATGGGGATGCAAATCCTCCGATTGTTGATTATTGAGACCAGAATTCTCCGCCGTCCGGGGATTTGGATATGAAGTATTAGGTATCGAATAGGAAACACCTTCTGCTTCTTTCTCAAGTGAGGCTGGGACTCAGAATCCCGAGATTCGAGGAGATCCAAGTAGGTCTTTCAACGGGACTAGAAATCCTTATCAGGGGACTTCAAATCCTTGAAGAAGACAGGACTGGAAATCCTTGAAGAAGACGGGGGACTTGAAATCCTTCGAGGGGACTAAAAATCCTAGTACCTGAGGTGGGACTGAAAGTCGTAGTAGCCAATTAGAGTGTGATGAAACTGCGTCACGAGACCCCAGTATCTGGACTAGGACCAGAAATCCTAGTAGTTAGTCGGGGCATTAGTTAGGATGTCACCAAGAATCCCTATTAGTGAATTTGAATGAACTAAAATTTTGGGATTCGGTTAGATGGTCCATCCCCTAAGGACCCGGGGTCCTTAGAGCCCTTCCAATGGAAACAATGGAAAGGACTTGAAATCCTGATTATCTAGTTGGATACGGGAAAATCCAAACTTTAGAATGAATTTTTGGAATGTAAAGATGAATGAGGGGAATGCCCCTCCTTCCTCCCCATATTACCGTTGATCACCGAGAAATTGAATCTCCGGAGAATCTCAAACAGAATGGATCGACATCTTCATCAAGGATTTGTTCCGATAAGGATGTTGGAAAACTACTACGTCCTCTACGAACTACTTCCTACATTTTCCATATAAGAGATTCCTACTCCTTCTTGATTTCGAATGTTGCTTCCATCTCCCGAATAGGAAGACTCCGAAGGTGATCTATAACTTAGTAATTATCCGGAATTCTATAAGCAGAAGTTATTGCATCAGTAAGGGGAAAAGATGTATCTTCCTTTCACCAATTCGAATCCTGAATAGCCCTATATATTGCTAGGGATCCAGACTGAGTCAAGAATATCCGAGATTTTATGATGCGATATCGAATTCCCATTCAATAATTGTCTTGTTATTCGATCCGGTGACGTCCCACTAAATCGAAATAGATTGAATAGGTAGTGGTAACTTTCAAACAACATGTTATGAATGAGAAAATCTTTGGATGAGTGACGATTCCGTCTCATCCATCTATCTCTATGAACCATAAGCCTGAAACGAAGGAATCGCTCTTGCAAATCTTCCATTGGAATGCTTTGATACGAGTGAATAGGAACAAATATCTGCGGGTATTGCAAATATATATGCATGAATTAGGTTTCTTTGACGTATTCAAAGTGTCGTTCTTCACCCGAAGGGAAATTCTTCCACCGCTTGGTAGATAATTCAGTTATCGATTTCCGGTCATATCCACGAAGAAGAAAGAAATTTCTAATCTTTTCATTTGAGAAATGTTTCTCGCGCTCCCTCCTCGTACCGTAAGTAACATAAAGCCTCCGTACCAGTTCTTGTTTCGCTAATAAACTATGACGTGAAGAGGGAATGTTATGATCCGGCTGAGATAGAAGCATGGGATCCCAGGTGAAGCGCCCCCCCAGGAATAGAATTGGTTCATCGGATCGATTACATTGCGTTTCGTATTGATTAGATGAGTTGGGGATTCCTAATTCAAGAAATTGCTCGCGTAATGATAGATTATCCAATTAATTTTCTAATCTTTTAATGTCTCTTTGTCTCGATTTACCCGAGGCTCTCTTGTAACTGAAAAGATATCCTTTTCTCTTATGCGATTTCTTTCCACTAGACTTAATCTTATTCAATTCGAAATCCCGTTGGGGGATTTGATCCTGATTCCGATGAAAAAAGATCGAATTATACAAATTATTCGATTCGGATAATACTCTTATCGATTCATAACTGCCACTTCGCATGAAACCAAAACGCCAAAATTTGGGGGACCAAGTAATCCCACGCGACACTTCCTTCGGAATCGAGTCTACTTCACTCGACTGTTCCATTTCAGAATCAGTTGGAATCTTAGACACCCCCTTCTTTGTAGATTTATAAGAACGACTCGCAGAGATTATATCTGGAGAATACCTGGGTTCGATGGAAGAAGGAAGAGGAGGACTATTAGCGAATTGACTTCTACTTCTACAGATTTCTGAACATAAGAAATCCCTCAAAAGGTTTTCCGAGATACCACAGGCTAAGTTAGAATCATTCTCTACAACTTTATCAATAACAACGAGATTCTCTTCCTCTCTCATATCCATTCCGAACCAAGGATCACGAGCTGCTAATCCGGCCAATAGCCCTAAGATATGCGGAAGTATAGCGAATTCCTTAATTGTTGACTCGGTTATTAAAGGTTCCAAATACCAGTTATACAAGTGGTAAAACCTCTTCTTCAGTGTATTACTACCAATAAATGAGGGATCTGCAGGGGAAGTATCTATCAAACCATTTTTCAGAATAGCTTTTCCTATATTGTAAGGAAGTATTTCATATCCAGAACCGAATCGGATTCCGTTACCTATATACGTAACAATTGAATTTTGTCTACGTAAAGCTAATTTAATTGCACTATCGGATACAATCTTTCTTCTTCTAGAAGTAGTGATTAATAATGCTTCATTAGCAGGAGAAAATAGATCTCGTTTGCTATAACCCGTAGTTCCAGACCCAGTACCTTCGAGAAAAGAGGGATCAGCTTCTATTTCAAAGCCTTTGACACGCGAGAGAATTGACAATTCTTTTTGACGCTGACGCCTGTTAGACCCTCGGAGATTTATCAATTAGTTCGACCAATTCGGAGCTATTGAAGCTGGATCTACCTTTGCAGGTACATGAGTCGAAGCAATAACGAGATTCTTGCGAATGCAAGGATTCCTGCGCCCATTACCGATACTCCTCAATATTAGGCAGAGTAAGAATCTGGGATCGGCTTCTAATCTGTGATACAGGCGATTAACATTCAACTCATGAATGTCTTGAATCCATATCGTACAGGGAGACATCTCTTTTGCTATTGCAAAAATAAGATTCAATCGGTTTACGCTCTGTTTCGAAATGAAAGTCCCACGTACATTATTGAAATATGATCTGTTGTATAACAACTTCCTCAATGGCAGTCTCACCGACGGAAAGTAGGAATTGGATGCTATATCCCTAACTACATAAGATCGTCCAGTTTCTATGGGTCCTACTAGTGGAACTCCTTCAGATGGTAATAATCCTGATGAAAGCAAAATAGGTACGTCACGACATGGAATATTCGGAATGCCTTTTCGTCTCATTGTCGCTGAAAGGAGAATATTTCTTTCAAGGGCAAGAAGAGCCCACTTCTCCGCAGGATCCAACTCACAGATCTCGTAATTTGATAGATCATTTTGACGAATCCGAAGTAGGTATGACAAAAGATTAGATCCTTCTTCTGGGGTGGGTTCGTGATTAATCCCACCGCTCAATGAATCGTAATTGGAATTTAATTTCGATTCATACTTGGAAATAGTTTTATTTGTCACTAGATATTGAGTCAGTAATTGTTTATTAATCTTAAGGGTGTCGGAGCTTTTCCTACGAAGTATCCACGAATCTAGTTCATTTTTCACAAGGTAATAGAAGATTATATTATTTGTATAATTCAGGAATCTCTTCAGGGAATGTATCAGTAGATCTTTCGTTTACATTTACCTTGTCGAGGGAGAATACATTACCTTTTCCAGATAAAACCCACGCATTGGGTCTATTAAATATCCGGTGATATTGAAACGTTTCCACAAGTGAGGGGAATTGGAACCCGAAACAGCAGATAAATAATGCTTGAGAAATGCAAGAACAAATAATATCGAGAAAACGAGGTAGGATGGGGCATACTTATTCGAAAATCTAAAGACTGACCATCTCGAATGCGACACCTGCGTTTAGTTAGTAATTTCTTCGAAAATAGAGAGATCTATTTTAGATAATACGTTACTGATGGAATCGTTTCTGAATCTTGATCTTAGGCTTAACGATAAACAAGCTCTAGCATTACCTATATCCTCAGCAACTCTTTCCGTAATTCCGGGGAAAGTGTAATTCAAGTCATCACTTACTTTGAGTACTATTTCTGGATATATCTCTCTAATCAGATCATAAAAGTATCTCCACCAGTTAGGGGTGAAAAACCGAGGTATATATTCTCCGAATGGGCTCCATTTCTCGCAGATATTGTCTCTCCAAAAGATCCAAGAGATCTTATATTTGTTTAAATCCTTTGATAACTCATCGAAATTAATGAGATGAGATGGAAGAATAGGTTCTTTTTAGACACGTGTATCTGCAAGCCTCGTATTTTCGTACAGAACCTTCTCTCCAGTTAATCCTGTTGGAGATCTTGATGCTACACTGCTGCATAATGAGAATTTCTTTGACCAATAAAGCGTCTCAGATTCTTCTGATTCCCAAAAATAACCAATGTGTGAATCATTTTGATAGAATTGATTCCCAATAGAATCATTCCTCGAGTTTGATCTCTTCTCAATGGATCCCTCCGAATCGACTTGATCCACTCCCGAATTTTTGAGACGGGGTCGAGATCGCCAATCAGCCGATAGCTTAGAGTTTATCAATGTTCTTTCCAAGTAATTTCCATCGCTACCACATGAAGATAGAGACGAATCTCCCGTTTCGCGAGGAGATAAGTTCAACCCCGTCAGTAGTCCTCTTAGATCCGAAATAGAGTCAAGAAATCTATCTGAATGAGTTAGTGGTGGTATCGCAGATTCATCCAGATCAGATGGAGTCGATTCGGTTGTTGCGAGTATATGATCAATAGTTTCCCTTTCCGTTCGTTGCGAGGAATTGGGTAACAACGAATCAGACACTTGGGATTGAATAGATGAAGTGATATTTTTTGTATCTAAGGATCCTATTTCAAGAGATGGGATGACTTCATCACCGGAGCCCGTATACGAATTCTCTAAGATGTCAGAGTAACTACTGCTGTATCCTCCAACCAACGAATCCCTTCTTCTGATTATTGAGATAAAATCCCTTCCGGCACAGTTCAATACGGGTAAATGCGAGTAATCTATAAAGTTTGGTGTATCTACTTCATCGGAAATGGATCCCGAAATACTCCCAATATTCCTATTCGAACCTTTCCCATAATTCAAATTATCCAGAAACAGATCCCAATCCTGCCTTCCCGTAGCGGAATAAGCACCATTCGGGAGTTTTGTTCCAATACATTCGATACAGGATGATTCAACAAGAAATGGATTAACTGCGGGTTTTAGGAAGATTGAGGAGCCTACCGATTCTTCATCCATTAACAATCCGGACTCGATGAAGAAACTATCTTTTCTACCGAAGATTCTCTTGAGAAAGGATATCTTCTCATCGAGGTTGAGTGAACTCAGAAGGAAATCAAGCAGTGGATAATCTATATTGTTCAATTTATAGACAAGATAATCAATCCCATCTGTCGAAGCTTCTTCACTAATATACTTGGGAATAATGATTCGGTAAATAGATGATATATTGGTAAATTCCTTGGGATACTTGTTGTTCCTCCCAGCCGTACTACGAATAGTGATACCAATATTATTTAGTGCTAATATCGACAGATCATAGATTGATCTACCTAAGTCGGATCTTATTTCTGCGAATACTCTCTTGGAAGGGGAAAAAGACAAGTCTCTGATTGTATCAAGCCACCTGTGCACATTTGACCGAACATCTGGATATTCATCAATTGGGGAAATAATACATTCATGCAACAAACGCTCTATGTTACCCCTCCATTCCAATAATCTCTATTCAATTGCAATTCTTGTTACACCAGTAGATCCCTCGCCCCCCTCCCGGCTACCCAATTGATAGTTGATTCTGGATAGATATTCACTAGCTAATGTACAGAAATAGTCACGCGAAAAGAGCGTGTATACTGAGTAGAGAGATATTAACCTATTTCGTTCATATACCCTAACTAGAGAGTATGTTGAAGATATGTTACCTCCCTCTCCCGATTCATCTGAAAAAGTAGGATTTTCACTTCCATCAGTTCTTTCTACAGGTACATCGAAAAGGATCTCTAAACGGTTTGAAATAATCTTATCAAGATCGAAGTATGCGCCATTTTGCATCTCTGATTCCTCGTCAAGTATTCCACCAAATGATAGATCTCCTCTCGATAGAAAGGCTTTCCTAGGTTCCTCGCTACTACTACCAATTCTTACCTTACTGGAAATCAAATTCGATTTTTTAACTCTTAAAAGAAATCCAGTCAGTCGGTTTCTTGATTCATTTATTAGTTGTGAATAGGCGTGTAGAATAGAAAATTCCCCCTCATTTCCGTGGGAATCTAACCCCAATAATTGGAAGAACCACTTACGATTCTAGGAAGAATCAATACATTTATTGGAATCATTTTCTGCTATTCCCGCTACAGAAGGGGAGAAAGGATCTCCCAACAATAAAGGAGAGTCGAGTGTAAAATGCCGACAATCTCTCTCTACTTTCCATAAATGAGATATTCTTCCGATACCGAAAGACACGGAATTCTTATATCATTCTTCTGCCAAATATGTCTTAATAGGAGTTCCATCGGCGGTGGGACCCATACCTAGTTCATGTATAGATGATTCTGTTGAAAAGCCGTGACTCACCGCCTCTGGAGAATCATCAGTGGATATTGCTCTTTCCTCCGGAGAGTAACTGCCTACAAAGCCATTTCCAGATCTTTTCATTGAATCATATTCTGGATTTCTCTCCTCACTTCAACTAGATAAACAAGTATCTTCGATAGGTATCTCCTTCCCAACCTTCTGATTTCTGGAATCAGACTCATCCCTTGAGTTGCTATGAAAAGCCTCCAATTCTCTAGATGTCTCTATTTGTGAGGAGACATACTTCGAGAAACCACAGGAAATTTCTAGTAATATACTTGGTACCTCAGTGAGTAATTGATTATCCGATAGATAATCAAGTTCGATAAATCTCTTTTCTAAGAGAGATCTCGTTAGATTCAATTCGCGCTCATCCTTATTCCATGGAGAAGGACTTTGGTGACAGGAATGCCACATATAAAAATCGGCGTAATCCCGGAATAGTGTCCAACTCCCCTCGTCAATGGAATTTAACCAATCTCTTATATCGCTATAGGATAGGGATACACCATCACGAGATGACATTGTATTCTTATGGGGTGGAAATAGAGACAAATTGGAGAGACCCTTCCGCTCGGAATAGAACGGTGATTCATCTCCCTGCCGATCTACTGAATCCCTGGATTCGAGTAACATTTTGTCCCAAAAGTCCGATATTACGGGAATGAAGGAATCGCTTCTTAATGTTGCTGTTTGTAGCCAATTAACCCTTTGCTTGTCATGGATTTTCCGGAGAAGTAACGAATCAGAATCATTTTAGTAACAGTCATCCTTACGAAGTATCACATTTATATAGAATTCAAAAAACTCATTTGAATCTTCTAGATTCTTATCCCCCAGTGATTTTTCAATCCTCTCAGTCACATCTCTGGATATATTCTTGATGGGGAGTGGATCCCTCATCAGCCGGACCCTCCATCCATCTGAAACCGAAGGATCCATCGCACTATATATGGGAACTTGCGGTTCTTCCCTCGTCGAAGTTGTGGAAATATTTCCGTTTGAATCCGAATAGTAAGAATTACGTGTCTTTCCCTTTCTATCCTTTTCAGCAGGTGAGCATCTTATTGATAGAGAAAGAGGATAGAAGGATTCAACAGAATTTGTTGCTGGTTTTTTTACTACTCCACCAGTTCTATTAATTAGTTTCGCTAGATCTATAGAACCTCCTTCGATCAAATTTCTCTCACCTGAACGATGCATAGGAATTGGTATTGTTAGTAACATCAGGATTCCCGGAGTCACGCTATTACCCCGCTTCATTGAATCGCGCAGATTCCGTAAAAAGATTGAACTCAGAATTCATAAGTCAAATAATTTGATGGAGGGTTCATAACTGGAGAATAGACCAATTAGAAATTCCCCTAGATCTTGATTTTTCAATGATTCAAATGAGTAGTGGAATCCATCGGTTTCTGCTAACTTCGGAACTTCAGAGAATAAATCTGGACTTCTTACTTTTTCTTCTCCCACTTCTCTTACCTCATGATCTCTCTTCACTTTATCTATATGTGGTAGATACTACCCACCTCTCACATTCCATTATATAGATAATATCGAAAGATTCAAGGCCCAATGGAGTGAGTACTTTCGATGTGGTGATTTGTGGGTGTATTCGTACCTACCTGAAGCTGTCTCGGGAATCTCGAATTGTTGAAGAAACCTATCTATGTCTTATCTATCTCCTCATCAACTTATTTTATTCCGAGTGATAAAGACGAGTTCTCCAACCTGATGGGCGAACGACGGGGATTGAACCCGCGCGTGATGGATCCACAATCCATTGCCTTGATCCACTTGGCTACGTCCGCCCCCTACTTTCCCTATTCAGCTTTCTTAACTGGGAGAGAACAAGATCTACTAGGGTCATTCATTCGATGCGCGTACGTATTATTCGTCTATATATTAATACAAGAAAAAATATGTTAGGTGAAAAATGTATTCTCAATCTATTCCAGTGGGTACGGGACTACAAGCGTTCCGCTAATCAGAATGAGAATATCTTTGATTCCCATTCTCTGTAATCCTAGAAGGGTGTTTCAAAGATTCCCCAGAATCCAAGATTGGAAACTGATAATTGTAAGATTATGGCGAGATATTACTATTATTTCTATTCATTCCATCGGACGAATCTCCATTAAATACCAAACCTTATGCGAGGTTTGGTATTTAGTGATGCTGCACGACCAGACAGGTATTATCCGTTTACAGAAGGAGCTTCAACAGAAGCTAAGTCTAGAGGGAAATTATGAGCGTTACGTTCATGCATAACTTCCATACCTAGGTTAGCACGGTTGATGATATCAGCCCAGGTGTTAATAACACGACCTTGGCTATCAACCACGGATTGGTTGAAGTTAAAACCATTCAAGTTGAATGCCATGGTGCTGATACCCAAGGCAGTAAACCAGATGCCTACTACGGGCCAAGCGGCTAAGAAGAAGTGCAGAGAGCGAGAATTGTTAAAGCTGGCATATTGGAAGATCAAACGGCCAAAATAACCGTGAGCAGCTACGATGTTGTAGGTCTCTTCCTCTTGACCGAACTTGTAACCTGCATTAGCAGACTCATTCTCAGTAGTTTCTCTGATCAAACTAGAAGTTACCAAAGAACCATGCATAGCACTGAATAGAGAGCCGCCGAATACGCCAGCTACACCCAACATGTGGAAGGGATGCATAAGGATGTTGTGCTCAGCCTGGAAAACGATCATGAAGTTGAAAGTACCAGAAATTCCTAGGGGCATACCGTCAGAGAAACTTCCTTGACCGATTGGGTAGATCAGGAACACAGCGGTAGCAGCTGCAACGGGAGCTGAGTACGCAACAGCAATCCAAGGACGCATGCCTAAACGGAAACTAAGTTCCCACTCACGACCCATGTAGCAAGCTACACCAAGTAGGAAGTGAAGAACGATCAGTTCGTAAGGACCACCATTGTATAGCCATTCATCAACGGAAGCTGCTTCCCAGATTGGGTAGAAGTGTAAACCGATAGCTGCAGAAGTAGGAATGATAGCACCGGAGATAATGTTGTTTCCGTATAGCAAAGAACCGGAGACAGGCTCACGAATACCATCGATATCTACAGGGGGAGCTGCGATGAAAGCAATGATGAATACAGAGGTTGCGGTTAATAAGGTGGGAATCATTAAGACACCGAACCATCCGATGTAAAGACGGTTTTCAGTGCTGGTGATCCAGTCGCAGAAGCGACCCCATAGGCTTGCGCTTTCGCGTCTTTCTAAAGTTGCGGTCGTGGTAATTTTTGGTTTTCGAAACGATTGGTGATTACCCAAGCTGATGAGCCTGTTGATCCATAGTATATCACAGAATCCCACCTGTGTCAACTAATCTAATATTGATTGAATATCCGAAGAAACGGGAAGACTTCCCTTTGTTTTCGCACGATACTTCTTCAAACCTTGACTCTCTTTTCAGACGCATTTCCCTTTTATTATCATAAACCACGGGAAAGTCAACGTTAGTTCGGCTCCTCGAGTACATCATGGGAGATGCCAGCTTTGCCTTAGATGTACTACGACTCAATCATCGATTCGAGGTGAGGGACATACAGGATAAATATCTGCTGGCGTTGCCTGACATCCCCCCCCCCCCCCGAGGTGAGTAGTCCGCCCCAGGCGGAGATAGTTGAGAATGGTGGGAGTCGCGGGGATGCGGGCAGTGCCAATCATGTCGATCATGTCGATTGTGTCGATTGTGTCGATCATTCTAGTCATGTCGATCATGTCGATCATGTTGATTGCGTCGATTGCGTCGATCACTTTGGTCATGTCGATCATGTTGATCATGTCGATGATGTTATGGACTTTACGATTCGACACTAGTCTTTCTCTTTTTCATGAGGTACTATACCAGTGACAAAATTTCCCCTATGACTTGGATATTCTTTCTCCCATTATTTAATTTCTGCTTATCCATATGCTTCTGGCGTATCTTGATTCCTAATACCCTGCGCTCCGGAGTAGAAGGTTTCAATCCACCAATAAGAGGTTGTGGATTGAAACGAACCCGGAACTAACGGAAATGGGCAAAAGCCTTATTAGCTTCTGCCACCTTGTGAGTCTCCTCCTTCTTCCGTACAGCACTACCAGAATTTCTGGCAGCATCCATTAATTCATCACTTGATCTTAAAGCCATACTTCGACCTGAACGTTTTCGACACGCGATCAATAACCATCGGATAGCCAAAGCTCTTCCTTCTGCAGGTACTACTTCAACGGGGACTCGATAAGTCGATCCACCTACACGTTTGGATTCTGTTACTATATCGGGAGTTACCCTACGTATTGCTTGTCGCGGGACAGACAGTGGATTCTTATTCGTCTTTTCCTTAATCCGCTTCATAGCCTGATAGAGAATCTGATAAGCCAATGATTTCTTGCCATCTTTAAGAATACGATCAACCAACATGTTTACTAATCGATTACGATAAATCGGATCCGATTCTATATTTTTCTTTTTGTTCGCTACATTGCTCCGGTGTAACATGAGTTTACAGATATGTCGGATTCCGATTCTATCTCGACTGTATCTTAGAATCTTATTTGGGCTTTTTCACTCCATATTGTAGGGTGGATCCGCCGGTTAGTCGAGGATCTCCCCCCAAACTGCACGTGCGACTTTCATCGAATGCAGCTTTCCATATGATTGAATAGAAAGTCTTGAAGTAAGTTCGGGTTACTTCAATGAATCATATTTACTCATTAGGCATTGAGTATCCGTTTCCTCTTCATCATCCCACGAATAGGAGAAGGGAAATCCCGTATTTCATTTATCTCACCAAGAATGTCCGTGGGTTTATTGATCCAATTACCAAATGTTCACAAAACCTCCACTGAATCTCCATAATCGTAGTCCGAACTCGTTCTGAGAGAGAGAAGACATTCGAAGATTTTCCAAATAAATGGGAGTCCGGGTAAGACTCAACTTACTGGAATGCAATACCCTGGACACCGAGTTGTTTCACACGAATAAGATAATAATCAATCTCCGTAATAGCAGGCTTCGGTCCCCTGGCAACATTCCCACTATCGGGTCGGCTATGCATTTGACATATCAGAACAACCGATACGGAATCATTGCGATGATACAAGTTACGACAATGTTCTGCAACGCACTGGAACGCCCCTTCTTACGATCCTTTACTCCTACAGCATCTAAAGTTCCTCTAACGATATGATATCTTACACCAGGTAGGTCCTTCACCCTCCCGCCTCTCACAAGGACCACGGAATGTTCTTGCAAATTATGGCCAATACCTGGTATGTAAGCCGTTATCTCGAACTTGGAGGTTAATCGAACTCTGGCGACTTTCCGTAGGGCAGAGTTAGGTTTTTTTGGTGTAGTTGTGGAATAGTTGACAGATGAGTCAGTTTCAGTGTCACTCTACAGAACCGTACGTGAGATTCTCACCTCATACGGCTCCTCGTCATTCAATTAATACTAAGAATAGAAGTACGAAATACCTTTCGGTTGTTACCCGATACAAGAGGATTCACAAAATAATTTTGATATTCCATTCTTTCATTTTCAACTCCCTCCTGTGTGTTTGCCTCTACCTCCTCCCTATCCCCCAAATCGATTCGCTAGTCTACTTACTTCAGTGTCATTAATATTCTTAAGAAGTAGTAAGGAGAAGGAGATTCTGTTCCTACTTCAACTTCCCCAGAAGTAAATAGGTATTCACCGTAGTATCTATTTCCTGCTTCGATACTACCGATATAGACTTGGGAGAATTATTCTCTGATGTGGAAGAAATAGAATCTACAAGTGATCTGTGAAAAATCCTTCTACTCTCTAGAACCACCCGAATTGCTAGTGCTAATGATATTCGTTCCAATATGATAGAGTGAATTAATAGATAAAGGTGGAAGAGGGAGATATGGAATGGAAAGATGGAGAATATATTGATTTGATGGGTAGATTCGCTAATGAGTCTCATGTCTGTTTCCATTTCAGTAATATTAAACAGATCGAATATACGGGGGATTGACGGGTTGATGTAAGCTTATCCATGTTATTAATCACTATTCAAGAAGGAATCCATTCTGAAATGGAAAAAAGCTTTGATATGATTTGGCTTTCGTTCTTTCGTCTGCTGTAACGAGGCTGTCTGAGGAGGATTCAGTAACCCATAGGGATATCTACCTCTACCATATAGGATCCAATGACTGCTTGAGGCCCGCCAATGGCGGTGTGGATGAAACAGCAGTGGTAGAAAAAACCGGGGATATAGACGGAAGAGGAAGAATTTTATTATCTCGGTTATCCTATTCCGTAACGAGCCATTGACGTAAGTCCTACATCTTCTTTCCTCCCTCTCCCGTGGACCAGATCAGAGGTTCGGGTTCC
>NW_028239772.1:7500-30000 GCF_047967505.1 Dipteris shenzhenensis | reverse complement strand
AAGGCAGTTAGCAGTAGAATAATACCAATCATCAATCCGAATGAATAAGAAGATACTCTCCCGCCCTCCCCATATCTTGCGCTTTCTCCACCTATGGAACTCAAAATACCGGTGCCATTAATAATTCCGTCAATTACCCATTGGTCGAAAAGAAGAGTTAACTCACCCAGGAATCGAATACCTCTCACTAGAAGGATATCGTAGTAATGATCGATGTAACCCCGGTTGTGTGACCAGTCCCCAATGAGACGGTTAAATGAACCCATAGATTGTTTGGCAAAAGGATCAATATCACCGCAAGGTTGTGTGTGAGAGGATATCGGTCCATAAATCACGTAGGAGATAGATATTCCGGCTAGTGATAGACCAACCGAACCTGCTGAATCTATTAGCAATTGTACCAAATTTTCGGGATTGTTGTTGTCCTCTGAAAAGCCTGCAAGGGGAGTTAACCACTCGGATAGCAAATCGGGACCAGTTTCTCCTCCAGCGAGATTGACTCCTATTGATCCAACCAACGAAGTTGGTATCGACAGTACTACTGAAGGCAATACCATCGAAACGTCTGATTCCTTAGGATATAGAGACTCAGAACGAATATTGGACTCTGCAGAAACTTTTCTATCGACTGAATCTTCCCCGTCATAACCTCCTGCTGAATCGACTCCTTCGTCTCGCGGGGGTGGAGGAACATCATACCCATCTCCACTCGTTGCTATCGTTTTGGTGTTACTCCGAATGACACTATTCATAGAGGAATGGGATGAATTGGTACCGCCACCGGCGCGTAGATTCCCCTCAAACGTGAGGAGATAGATGCGGAACATGTAGAAAGCAGTTGGAACTGCTGTGAATGAGGCTATACATCCGGGGGGAAAGGAACGTAGCCAACTCTTTGCAATAATTTCATCTTTGGACCGGAAACGAGCTAGAGGTGGTATACCACAGAGAGAGAGAGTACCTGAAAGAAAAGTGATTCCAGTAATTGGCATATATTTTCGCGAACCACCCGTGGGAGACATATTTTGACTTCTATTGGGAGAGTATCCGACAACCCTTTCCATCGAATGAATTACTGAACCGGATCCGGGAAATAGCAAAGCTTTGGGATGGGCATGTGTAATGAGGTGAAACAACGAAGGTTTATAAGCACCGAGACCTAGAGCCAGCATCATGTAGCCCAATTGAGACATAGTAGAATAAGCTAAACCTTTCTTGATATCCTTCTGGGCAAGAGCTATCGTCGCTCCCAGTAGAGCCGTTATTCCGCCTATCCAGGAGATAACATTCATGCTTAGAGGTAAGGTTTCAAACAATTCAAGCATTCGAGCTACAAAAAAAATTCCCGCAGCTACCATAGTAGCGGCGTGTATAAGAGCCGAAATAGGTGTGGGTCCTTCCGTTGCATCGGGCAACCATACGTGGAGTGGGGATTGTGCAGATTTAGATACCGGACCCAAAAATGGTAGAGGAGCACATGTATTGGCAAGGGAGGAGCCGGCGCTGTTGTTATCAATCAACTCACTAAATCAATCACACGATTCGCGGATCTCGAAACTACCAGTTATCCAATACGTACCTAATATACCCAATAATAATCCGAAATCTCCTGTACGATTAGTTGCAAAAGCTTTTTGGCAGGCATTAGCAGCACTTGGTCGTGCGAACCAAAAACCTATCGGCGAGTAAGAGCACATCCCTACTAATTCCCGAAAAACATGAATCTGTATTGGATTGGGACTGAACACTAATCCTGACGTGGAGGCAGTGGAGAAACTTAAATAGACGGGAAACCTTACGTATCCCTAGTCGTGACGCATATGACTATCACTGTAAATCATAACCAAGACACCTATGGTGGTGACTGATATCGACGTAATGGAAGTAAGTGAATCAACTGAAAATCCTATCTTTGGAGAAATATCGTCGTTGGGAATCCATGACCATGAGTATTCAAAAGTGGAGCGACCAGTAACTTGTTGCCAGAATGTTGCGATAGAGACGGACATAGCTGCGGCTAATGAAAGAACACTGAGCATAGCACGTATACGACGAAGGCTCTTAGTGGCTTTTGGAAAAAGAAACGATGCCAATCCGATCAAACCAGAGGTTACGAATGGGCGTGAGGGGACAATCCAAGCACATTCATAAGATAATTCCATAAACATATTTAACCCGGGTTGGAACTCTTTCTGTCAATAGTTGTCAGATATATGGAGCGTCGAAGAATGGAATATATATGGACAGGTGAGATCACGCGTATCAAACCGAATAATCCATTTGTTTCTCGTTCTGGTGCGAGCCCGGCGTCGAGACTTGACAGGAATCAAATGTGTCGGAGATACTTATCTAGGTTCCATTTTTTGACCCCAAACCGATTGAGTTGTTTTGGGTTATTTTTCACACGACAAGACTATTACGGATAGACATGCAGCAATTGATACTGGAGGAAAACAACTCCGAGTAGAACCGGGGAGATTCTATGATGTTCGTCACTTCGCTCTGCTTGGGCACAACGCATCAGAGTCCAATACGGTAATGTCGATATATCGAGTTTCATTGGTTTGTCACGGATCCAAAATTGATCTCGGACATCCCCGGCTGAGTAACGCAACTGCTAGGGGGCGCGTCTTGCATCCCTGTTTCGAGAGGAAGAAAGTGATACGGAAGATCCATTCTAAGAAGAAGACGCGAAGGAAATCGGGATACAGACAGGATTTGGTTCGATCTGTAGTAGATCCCATTTGCTTAAATGGAAAGGAGTTGGTTGGTTAGCAAATTGTTATCATAAAGAAGTCAATGATTCTTGCTGGGATTCTTTTGCATAGAATGGAAACCCAGTTCCCCCAGTTGTTCCCCTTCTAATGATTCTACGCAATCACCCCCTCCCTCATTATATTGATTCTACTCGTACGTCAACATACTCGTCGCATTCATTTCGATGATAAAACCGAATAGATAGATTTCATTATGGCAGTTCCAAAAAAACGTACTTCTAGGTCGCGGAGGAAGATTCGCAATCATATTTGGAAGACCCAAACTAATGAAGTAGCATCGAAAGCTTTTTCTCCAGCTAAATCCATTTTGACTGGACGGTCGAGAAGTTTTTACTATGTGACAAATGAAAAAATTTCTGAAACTGGTCAGTAGTACTCCCCGGTTGTAACAGGAATTGCCGTATCAATAGGACGTGGGGTCGGTCGGAATAGATAGTGAACTATTTGTTTGTTGGAACGGGGAAGACGAGATAAGTGATTGTCAGGGAACTTATTGATGAATTTGGATCCCTAGTAAGTAGTACGGGTACATGTTGATATTATTGCGTGACGGTACCGTGCGGTAAATAAAATCCAAATACTAACAGAGTTGTATCAATGAATGTTGGTAATAACCACGAGGGGGGGGGGGTTACGTGCATGAAGAAGGAGCCCAATCCCTCTCTTCCTTCCTATGATACAAGGGTCTCGATCACGATCATCGATTTATCTCTATCCCTACTACGAATGGGTATGGGTCGATAACACCCAAAGAGAATCGGGAGATAAATCTGCGTTCCCGGAACGGGAACGTCTTCTATTCCGTTTAAAATATGTTCCGACCTCGTTTATTCGGAATAGCAGGATTTGAACCTGCGACCTCCATCACCCCAAGATGGCACGCTACCGAGCTACGCCATATCCCGTTATTCCTATACAAGTATAGCGCCGTATACCTAATCAACTATAGACAGGGAAGGTCCCTTGTTGTGCGTGTGTACTCTCCCCCAGGAAGATTGACGATTCACCCGAAGATGTGATATCATTAATTACGATAAGTATAACGAGTAGCGAGCCGCTATGGTGAAATTGGTAGACACGCTGCTCTTAGGAAGCAGTGCTAGAGCATCTCGGTTCGAATCCGAGTAGCGGCATTTAATTTCAACCTGCAGGCGAGGGCTGTGTCTGATACAACCACTGGGAAAAGCAGTAGGAATAGGGAATTCTCCCCGTTTCGACGTTTAAGGGGTAAACCCGAAATCTCCTGGGAATAATGGGTGGGTGGTACATACTCTCCAAAATCTCACTAATTCACTGGATTCTCCTCATTACGATTCACACCGATATAGAGCACATATTCGCTCACATTTCTTTTCTTACGCTTCTTTCCGTCACTCTGTTTCACCGGATGGGGCTGGCTCGCAAGCTCAAGAGACTCATTAGTTTGAGCGTTGGAGGTATGACAATTGCTTTCATCTGTATAACGGGATTTACGACGATTCGTCGGATTCAACCCAAACATCTACCACCGAGCAATCTACATGAATCATCTATGTTTCTTTCACGGAGCTTCTCCCCAATGCATGTAATTATGAGAATTAGGAGTCGGAACGAATGGTCAGGTGCAGTCACGGCACCAGGTGCCATGTCGACCCATGGATTCGCAACTCTGGGTCTTCCTGAGGAAATGCAACAATCCACACCGCTAGTACCTGCTCTGCAACCTCATCGGTTAATGACGCATGTAAGTATGATGCCACTAAGCCATGTGACTTCGTTATGTGGATCTCCATCAGCAACATCTCCACCGATTGCCACCTATGACGCAGAACAATTTTCTATCCCCGGTCCAAATCAAGAATTTCCTACCTGGACCCCCTCTCCGGGAGTGGATATACACTGCTACGAGCAGGCAGGAAGTAATCCGAGAAACAGTTTTCATCGACTATCCTTGAATTCACGTAGGTGCCGATTGATCCACCAATTGGACCGATGGAGTTATCGAATCATCAGCTTAGGGTTTCCTCTACTGACTGTTGGTATTCTCTCTGGAGCAGTGTGGGCTAATGAAGCGTGGGGATCCTACTGGAGCCGGGACCCTAAGGAAACCTGGGCATTAGTGACTCGGCTGATATATGCTATTCATCTCCATACCAGAATAACTAGTGGTTGGCAGGGGGAAGGGCCTGCTATTGTAGCATCTACAGGATTCTTCATTGCTTGGATTTGTTTCTCAGGGGTTAATCCACCAGGAATCGGTTTACATAATCACGGGTGGCTTACTTAATAATTAGGTAGAAGACCGCTAATTCGATCGGGGGGAGAGATAACAAAAAATGTTACCTCGTCAGATGCTTGAAGTGTTACATGTAATCAATTCGTGATTTGAATCAGAGTCTGCATGAGGAATCGCGCTGTGGATTCCTCACCCAGACATTCATGCAATTACGTCGCCAGCGGCATGGATTCCCACTGCCTTCCCTTATAGGAATTAATACCAGAACCGCTTCCAAGAGTAATCCTCATTGAATAGATATGTTCGACTACCGATCCAAACGATACTGCGTTTTATTGCCCCTCTACTATCCCATAAAAGAGTACGGAACCAGGATAGATAGTATTTTGTGATTCCGTAGAGATGCAACCATGTCTGGATACAGACCGATACCGAGGATTGGTAAAGAGAGACAAATCGATATGAATATTTCCCGCGGTCCGGAATCAACTGAATATGGATCCGAATAGTTGGATATTCTGTATCCGTAGAATATTCGACGTAACATAGATAACAAATAAATGGGAGTTAATACTGTACCAATCGCTTCGACTACTACAACCGATAACTTAGATATAGATGAATAATGCTGATTAGTCACTATTCCTGGAAATACCATCAATTCCGATACAAACCCACTCATCCCGGGTAATGCAAGGGATGCCATTGAGAAGATACTAAACATAGTAAATATCCTGGGCATTGGGGTAGCCATCCCCCCTAATTGATCGAGATAAAGGGTACGTGTCCTATCGTAACAAGTCCCTGCAAGGTAAAATAGAGCGGCACCTATTAACCCATGGGAAATCATTTGTAACACAGCTCCATTAAGACCCGTATCTGTCACGGATCCAATTCCAATTGTTACAAAACCCATATGGGAAATTGATGAATACGCTATTCTCCTCTTAAGGTTACGCTGACCCGGCGGAATCAGGGATGCATAAACAATTTGGACTGATCCGAATAGCACCAACCACGAAGCAGGTATGGAATGAGCATGAGGTAATAATTCCATATTAATTCGAATCAATCCATACCCTCCCATTTTTAGTAATACCCCAGCCAGCAACATACATGTGCTGTAATGTGCTTCCCCATGAGTGTCTGGCAACCAAGTATGAAAAGGGAATATTGGCAGTTTCACGGCATACGCCACGAAGAATCCTAGATAAGAAAGCACTTCTAGTGATATAGGATGTGATCTGCTTGCCAAATCTCGGATATTGAAGGAGGGTTCCTGGGTCCCGTAGAAACCCATAGTTAGGGCTCCTATTAGGAGAAAGATAGAACCACCAGCTGTGTATAGAATAGACTTCGTGGCTGAGTATAGACGTCTCTTCCCACCCCACATACATAAAAGTAGGTAGATTGGGATTAATTCCAACTCCCACATAGGAGAGGAAAGCGAAATGTCTCGAGAAGCAAACAGTCCTATTTGGCCGCTATACATGGCCAACATCAAGAAATAGAATAGACGTGTATTCCGCGTAACTAGCCAAGCTGCTGAGGTTGCCGAAGTAGTGACAAATCCTGTCAGTAGAATGAGACCCATGGAGAGTCCATCAATACCTGAACTCCGATGGGAATTGATTGAATTTATCCAACTAGAATCCTCCACCAATTGAATGCATTGATCATCGATATGGAAGTGACAATGAAAGATATAAATGATTAGTAGAAATTCCGATATACAAATGCCTGGGGTATACCACCGAACGATCTTATTCCCATTGGAGGGAAGCATTGGAAATAGCGAACCCGCCAGAATCGGAAAAAGAACAATTGTGGTTAACCAGGGTACGTTACTCATCGTGGATGGAAAAATATTTTAGCGGGGGGGAGGGGGGGGGGAATCTTAATACCCCAACTCATACTCAATAGAATTGAGTATGAATCTTTGAGTATGAGTTGGAAAGAAAACGATTCGATTCTTGAATCTCTTTCTTGACCGATGAATCAATAAGCTAGACCCATACTACGAGTCGTCTCAGCTCCCGGATAGACGCGTACACTCGAGGAATCTGTTGGACAAGCGGATTCACGTCTCTTACAACCTACACAGTCTTCTGTTCTAGGAGCAGAAGCAATTTGATTGGCTTTACACCCATCCCGGGGGATCGTTTCCAATGCATCTGTCAGACAGGCTCTTACGCATTAGGTGCAACCAATACATGTGTCATAGATCTTTACTGAATGTGCCGTCGAATTTGTTCACTCCTATTGGATTGACGTGTCAAAGATATTCTCCTGTTGGGGTTGTTGAGGTGTACCTACCCTCCCCCCTGCCCCCTACCCCTTATTTTCCATTCAATCAAATCTAAGATTTGTATTGATTTGGTTTTTCCGCATCTACCTACATAGACACTCCGTGGGTGGAACTCTCCCATCATCCTCGTGAAATGAATGGGTTCTGCAATATGGGGAGGGACGGTACAAGACAATTTTAAGGAACGGGATAGGTAGGGATTCAGATAGGTATGACATAATTTTTCGGAATGAAATGCAATTGTTAGGGGGAAAACGACAGCATTACCAGCTGGATGTGATACACCTGCATTGAATAGCGATTCGCCCAAATAAATAGCGTCATCGACGAATCAATTACCATTTTAACAAATCAAATTGATCGATACGAGTCGATCTTCTATTACGCTGGATGACCGAAGCAATGGATAACCCAATAGCAGCTTCGGCAGCTGCAACGGCTATTACGGATATTGAAAAGATTTCCCCCTTCATTTGTTCATTGTCAAAGAAATTGGAGAATGCTACGAGATTTATATTAATGGCATTCAGAATCAGCTCAAGACACATCAGTGCCCTAATCATGTTTCGACTCGTGATTGATCCGGAAAAGCCAACGCGATAGGGATAAGCACCTAGAATCAGTCCATGTTCGAGCATGATGTATTAACCCCCCGGAAACTTAATTGGTTAACCTACGAGATGAGTTTACGAGAAGTTGTAATTAATTAGAAAGATGGGGAGTCATCTCCAGACGACGAAGCAGGTTCTTCGTCGGGTCTGGTTATTCCTTCACCACGAGCCATTGTAATCGCCCCTACTGAAGCCACTAGGAGGAGGATAGAAAGGAGTTCGAATGGAACCAGAAATTGTGTTAACAATTGGTATCCAATTCGCTGGATGTTGTTTTTTGAGACTCCCCCCACAACATCCCTCGATGGGTCGATTGGATTTATATCAGACCATTTCGTATCTCGAATTGTAGTGGTTGATAAGATAGATAGACCCGTACAAGCTCCTAAGGCAATAGTATCTCCCATATTCCAGGAAATGGTTGAATTGGAATCTACTGGTTCGTCAATAACCGTTACGGCAGACACGATCGAAACATTTATAGCTCCTACATAGATAGGCGATTGTGCGGCAGCTACAGAATCGGCATTCGGTACGAGATATGGGAGAGATATACAGATAAACACCAGTCCCGATGAAGAGGCGGAATAAACTATATTAGCAGATAATACCACTCCTACACTTCCCAGTAGAATACCTAATTCGATTAGTATCAAGACAGATTCATAAATTGATTCAGGTAGATTCATTATGCCCAGTTATTTTGATTCTCCCATCTCACTATATTACTATTCAATAACGACGTGTATGTGTGTGACCTACTTATGTAGACACACCCCCCCCTATTGGTAGAAATAATTGAAGGAGGGATATCTCTGCATAGCAGAGATATCTCGATATTGAATCATCTCCGACTTACTATTTTTTCTAACCAGGGAGTCGGTCTATCTTCCAAACTTCAGACGGAGATTCAATTGACACCACGAGTGACAGTTCGATTATTGGGATCTCCTTTCGTGACTCCCCCAGATGAATAACTCAGAGTTGGAACTACTTGAATTGCGGAATCCTGGGAGACAGAGAGGGGCAAACGTCCCGGAGCCATTTGATCATAATTTGATTCGTGACGATCATAAGTCGAGGGTTCATACTCCTCAGTCATTGACAAGCAATTTGTTAGGCGGTATTCGACACAATTCCCACAGAAGATACGAACTCCGAAATCAATGCTATAACTTCTTAATCGTTTTTTTCTGATGCTTCTTATCAATCTCCGGTCGACGACAGGCAGGTTAATCAGACATACTCGGACACGTACCTCACAAGCAATGCATTTGTCAAATTCAAAATGAATTCGTCCACGGAATCGTTCGGATGATATAAGTTTCTCGTAGGGGTATTGGATAGTCACAGGTAAACGATTCAGATGGTCTAGAGTAACCGCAAAACCTTGACCAGTATACCTCGCAGCTCGTATTGCTCGTTGACTATAATCCTGGAATCCAGTTACCGTGGGAAACATGTGATAGATAATCCTGGGGGAGTTCCTTAGTTTCTAGAGATTGGATAGATTAAAATCGGGGTGACATTGATGTAAACTATGAGGGGAATATCTCATTTTAGAGATGGTAGTCGAAACGAAGCTGTCAGCAACGGATTTCCCGGAGCAACGGGCAGAAGAGATTTCCAGCCGAGATCTAGTAATTGGTCTATTCTGACTCTAGGTAATGTCCATCTCGTTGCGATAGAAATGAATAGGAATAGATAAGACTTGGCTGATGTGGTAATGACACCTGTTACTGCATCGAATACATCAAAGGATTCACTGCTGAGAGTCCGAAAGGGAAAAATTTGCCCTAATTCTTGAAGAAATGGAATTGGTGAATCCCATCCACCCGGATAAAGGACTGTTACAAACGACGAGGAAACCAATGAATTTGGGTAAGAACCAACATAGAATGAACCAGATTTTATACCTGAATATTCGGTTTGATAACCCGCTACCAGTTCCTCCTCCGCCTCTGGTAGATCAAATGGCAACCTTTCACATTCTGCCGATGGGGATATGAAGAAAGCTATAAAGCCTATAGGTTGACGCCGCAGATTCCATCCCAGAAAACCATACTTAGATTGTGTTTCAACTATGTCAACCGTACTTAAGCTATCAGATAATTATAGTCGACGGTACAATTGCTATTACCACCTCTGATTCGAAACCGTACATGAAATTGGGATTTCATACGGCTCCCCATAAGTCACCCGAGAGGGGGATTGGTAGTTAATCACTTCCTTTGCGCGACACCCCCCTGAGGAGCGTCCCAATCTCAACCAATGGGATTCTGTTTGCTACAGGGAGTGATAGCTTCTGAATCCATCTCAACCTTTTCAGTTATTTTTTGATATAATTCGGAATCTTCCACCGTTTCTCGGTGGAATGGGATTTACCGATACTTCTTTTATATCTCCACATAGATGGATCCCTACCTATCTTTATTTCAGCCGAGAAGAGGATTAGCCTGAGGATTCCTATGATCCCAATCCTCTTGAGACTACTACGTAAAGGAGATACTCGCATATATCAATAATTTTTTCCGCCAGGGGCAGAAAAATCAAACCGTTGAAAGGATTACTTCGTTCCGGATAGTCATAATCTAAGTAGATAGGAATATACTCGGGATTGGGATTTTCAAGATGTACTACCTAGTCATCCCTACCGAGGCTAAGTCTTTATCCAATTAAAGAGAAAAGAGATTTTATTATGCAACTTTTTTCTCCACCCTTCTCACAAATCTCTTGTGTATATTAGTGTTCCTGACCATCCACTCCCGCTCAATCCCGGAAAAGAGGTTCAGTCCCTTCTTGTCCCCGCTTCAGGCCCTGTAAATCTATCCCGTACCTGGGGGCAAACAGTGTTTACTGCTCGGACATGCTTTCACTCCCGTACATGGGGGATGGGACTCGATTCACTCGCTGCAAGACGCTGTTCGATCTCACCCAGATGACTATCCAGTTGTTCTGTCAAATCAGTGAAAGATTCTTCATTCCGAATCTCTATATCGGAATAACCCTCTTCCCATCAATCTTATTCAGCGAGTCGCACGTGGGGATATGGATAGTACACATGGGGCTGGGGGTATTTCGTAACTAATTGATTGAGCAGCAGCTCTAAGACCACCTGGAGGGGAATATTTATTATTTGAACCATATCCTGCCATAAGTAGCCCTAGGGGAACGATACTTGAGATGGCGATCCAAGAGAAAGCACCTATACTCAGATCAGCTAGAATAATGTGCTGCCCGAAGGGTATCACCAAGTGGCTTATAAAGACTGGTATGACTACCACAGCTGGTCCAATATTGAATAGCCAAGTATCGCCCCTGGCTGGAACAATATCTTCCTTCAGTAGGAGCTTGACTCCATCGGCCAGGGATTGGATAATTCCCAAAGGACCTGCATATTCAGGTCCGATACGCTGTTGTACCCCCGCAGATACCTTTCACTCGAGCCGTACGATAACTAATACTCCTACTGTAATTCCTACGATAAGGGTGGGAATGGAAATCAGAATCCAAATCAATTCGGAAGAATCTCTCGAAACTCCCAATTTGTGAAATAAGTCAATCACGCGTTCCTCGAAATTTTTTGTACCAATTGCCGTTTCGGCGATCAACCTCCCCCATGATGATATCTATACTACCTAATATTGTCGTAATATCGGCTAGTTTCATTCCTTCTACCAATTGAGAGAGAATTTGCAGATTTATGAAGCCAGGCGGACGAATCTTCCGTCTCCGGGGAGAAACACTATCATCTCCAATCAGAAATATCCCTAATTCCCCTTTGGGAGCTTCCACCCTTACGTAATGCTCCTGCTCAGGTAATTTGAAAGTGGGAGAGGATTTCTTACCGACAAATTGATAGTCAAAATCATTCCATCCCATTTCCTTTCGTTGCTGACTAAGGCGTCGAGATTCCAAATTTTCATATGGACCTCCCGGAAGGAGTCTCGAGGCCTGTTGAATTATTCTTATGGATTCTCTCATCTCGCCGATTCGTACCAAATAACGGGCCAATGAATCTCCTCCTGTTTGCCATTGGATCCGCCAATCCGATTCGTCATAACATTCGTAGTGATCCACCTTGCGAAGATCCCATTGAATCCCCGAGGCTCGCAACATGGGTCCGGATAAGCCCCGATCTATAGCTTCTTCCCTACCAGTGACACCTATCCCCTCCACTCGTTTCAGAAATATAGGATTATTTGTGATAAGTCGTTCATATTCATCGACTTTTGAGAGGCAATAGTGGCAGGAATCCAAACATTTATCTAGCCACCCATATGGTGAATCTACCGCTACTCCCCCGACGCGGAAATAATTATGCGTCATTCACATACCCGTAGCAGACTCAAGTAAATCATAAATCATTTCCCTTTCTCGAAATGTGTAGAAAAAAGGGGTTTGTGCACCGACATCCGCCAGAAAAGGTCCGAGCCATGACGGGTGGGGAGCTATTCGACTTAGCTCGAGCATAATAACTCGTATGTAACTAGCTCTTCTCGGTATTTGAATATTTGCCAACTTCTCCGGCGCATTCACTGTTATTGCCTCGGTAAACATGGTGGCTAAATAATCCCATCTCGTCACGTGGGGAAGATACTGCAGAATCGTCCGGTTTTCAGCAATTTTTTCCATCCCTCTATGTAAATAGCCAAGTATTGGTTCACAACCAACGACATTTTCACCGTCTGGAGTAACAATAAGTCGAAGGACACCGTGCATCGACGGGTGGTGGGGACCCATACTCACTATAACTGGATCCACTTTCGTAGGAGGTATACCCATGAATTATGTTCCTGGTAATTTTTGCAGACCCTAGCTTCGGTAGAACTGGATTTCTATAAATTGGAATCGGCGTCTCTTCAATCTCCGAATACCCAAGTTGCTTATTATGTTATCGTATAAAGTCGGATCCTTTTTGGATGAATGAATTAAGAGACGCTTGCGTCTTCCCAATAATTTCCACAAACCCCTCTGAGAGGAGTAATCCTTGGAATGTGATTTCAAATGAGAAGTGAGTTTCGAGACTTGATCGGTCAAGTAGCATATTTGAGACTCAGCAGACCCTGTATCCCCTTTCTCACAAATCAACGTCGAATTGGTAGATATAGCCTTATCCGTAATAGTAGTAATAATAATTGTTTATCGAATTCATTGTATAGGATTTGCCTACTAATTCGGGTAGTATTGGTCCGAGCGAGGGAGATGAATACTCCTATAATCGGGGAAATCGTCACTCAATAGATTCGGTTATCGGTGGGAATTTGTTTCCCACCAACGAGTAGTTACAGCTCCGCATCTGATAAGTAAGGTAGGTATCTGCCCCTCCTTCTATCACACACTTGATTGAGATTACCAAGATGTTAGTAATATTAGTCGAGCAAATTGTCGAATCTACGTATTCTCCCCCCCGTCTCAAATAATGGGATACATGCGTATTCTGGGCGTGGCAAATCGACTTCCATTATTTGTGTCGAAGCGGAATCTGTTCATACAAGCTAATTCTTCTAAGCGATAACTGGGCCAAAGGAAACGTTTGATTTTCTGAGTCCCACTCAGGTCGCTAGACTCTTCACTCTTGTTCATCCATTCCACTCCAGAAGGGTAGCCCAAAGGGTCCCTTTCGGATTTCACGGAGCTCAAAATCAATAGGGATCTGAGAAATCGCGATTTGCGACGATGTCTCGGAAGCAGGAGATCTTCGATGTTATGGAGATAGGAGCGATTCCTATTCCTCTCCCCATTGATGAGTGACAAACGCAGCATGCACCCGCCAAATATATTTCTATTCAATCTTCTTTTGAATCTGTTTCGAAATTTCAGTGGGATACTAACCATTTTATACATGAGAATCTAATCATCGAATATTCGCGGTAAACGATGGGCTGAAATAACAAACAAATCATCTAGAATCTCGCGTTTCTCTTCGTTGAGAAAAAGATTCAACAAATCGCAATCTATACCCATATTGACACAGAAGGAAGTAAGATCCTGCTCATTTTCTAATACGTTGATGAGAGATATCAAATCCCTCAGTCTTTATAATTCTCTTTCTAATGCTTCGGATTCCCATTTCCATTGAAAAATATAATAGTGACTCCCCCTCTCTCTTAGAAGTATTTCATCCGAATCAATCTCTTCTTCCTGTAACCCGTAATCCGTGCCTAATCTCTGAAATCTTTCATTTGGGGTAGCGGGAACCCTCTCCCACAAAATAGAAGTCCCAGGTACAAATTTCGATCTTGTTTCGTATACATCCTTTGCTTCCGCGGGATCCGGAATTACCCACAACACCAAATCGGATTTCGGATTCAACTCACGTTCCGGATCAAGTATTCGTGGATGAGAAATTCCCTTCCCTGCAATAAGTTCTCTGATACGATTCCCTAAACGAGTTTCCCTTATCGCCGCATTCCACCCCGCCGGAAATTTTTGTATATCTACATCTCGTGAGGAATCAATAAAACTATGTAACAAATAACTGTATTTACGACGTTTATTGATATTTCTCACTCGATCTCTGAGGAAAGGGGTTTCAGTATATATGGAATAATCGTTTTGTCTATCACGAAATACATATTCATGCTCGGCGAGAAAACTTCCCCCGATGCTTCTGAATCCATATAAATTTTCGATGTCCGATCTCCATCTCTTCGGTGCAATTTTTTGCCATAACTCCAATGACAGGTTGTACTTGTCGGGACAGCCTAACAAACTCCCCAAATCATTTGCATTCAATTCCCAAAGTTGTTTGGAAAGTCCCCGCATCGTAGCAAAATTATTAATATGTTCATCGATACCATACCCACGTACAATCCCGCCAGTTCTGTCATCGGGACATCCCACGGAATCGCTCTTTCCCCCGTCATGTTTACCGCCATCAAAAAATTCTGGGGTTTCCCCTCCCCCTTTCGGATAACAACCATGATCACCGCGCGGATAATTCCAATCTTCCGAAGCATCATCCAGATTCTCATTATCCTTACATCCCTTCCGGTTATCGAGATACCCCGCATCCTTGCTATCTTCCGCAATTTCCATCAAAGAATCCAAATCCAGGTTGTTTTTCATGCTTACATGCCACAGAATGTCGTGAATGTGCGCCTGAGACGGTAATCCTATAGATTGATTATCGATAACTCGCGGTATTCCCTCCCTAATTCCGGAAATAGCTAGAATTGGGTGGTTTGCATCCCCATGAACCCCACCAACTTGATTCGTCACTTTCACCAGTTGCACCCGAAATCTAGCAAAATTGTCGAGATAATGAGCAAAAGCTCTATTGACTCTTCGAAATAATCCCGCTACTAGTAGAAGATACTTCTCAAACAATTCTGCGACCGATATGCGGGATCTCAAATAAATTCCCTGAATATTGACTAATTTCGTTTGGAATCTCAAAGAACTAGTCAGATTTGTATTAATTAGTCTGTCATCTATTCCCGGTTTACTAAAACGGAGTGATTTGGTGCTACGCCCACCCCCGCCAACCCCTTCGGTTAACAGATTTCTGAATGCATGCATGTCTGATTCGGGTTCGGATTTGGATCCACCAACGGTATCTTTTACTGGTTCATCATCGGTACCCGCAAAGTATCGGGATTTATTATCAATGGGAATTGATGTTTCATCTATTCCACCAGTACCTGGTTCACCGTGTGACGGCCCCTCTTTCCACCCGGTCCCTGTATCATTTGGAATATCTCCCCCAACAAAATCGGTTCCACTCCAATTCTCCCAAATCCCTTCAATTTTACGAAGGAAATTCAATTTCCCCAATGGAAACCTTGCGGATACACCCAATTTGGAGTAGAGACGACGCATTTGCCTAGTCCGCAATGCGAGACTACGTCTCAAAATTCTCATCAATTTCTTCCGGATAGGTTTCCAGAAGGAGGGATCTTTCTTAATAGTTCCAAAAGGTACATCTGTTTGGAATCCCCAAGCTGTTAAATAGCTAGATGGAGATTTTCCTCGCCTCAATCTATTTTTTCTCCCCGATTCCCGAGTCTTGAGATACCTGGGATTCATATCATTTTCCAAAATGGTTGGGCGCCTCCTCCCGCGAGTACGCCAAGGCTTCAACCGGAAAGGATACAAAATCTTTATCTGAAGACCCTCCTTCAACCAACGACCGGGTAAACGAGTGTGTGAGAATCCCTCGCCGTCGTAGGTGCATTTGATGTGGGATTCTTTGCGCCACTCACTCCAATCCTCATCCCATTCGGGAGCTTGAAAAAATAAAATACGACCGAAATTCTTGAGTGTTATCAATACAGGCAGTTTCACATATTTCCGAAGAGTCGATTGCATAACCAATAATAAACCCCGCCCCGTGTGGATGGAACTCACATCGAACCTAGCTGCTATAGCTGGGCGGTCGGATTTCGCTCGCTCCCCCTCTCTCGAGGATGAAAGAGATATTAGTTCCTGTTCGGGTTGGGTACTAGTTTCTCTCCTCGCGTCACCGGCCGATTCCTCAAAATCTACACCAGTTAATTCTCCGGCAGGAAATCGAAACGGAGTGGGTAGTTCCATTAATCTAAAGAAGAGAGGTGAATGTGCCTTATCTTGAAATACTTCCCAAACCAGTGTCTTACGTCTTCTGGAGCGCATAGAGCCTTTTATAGGTTTCCGACGAAAATCAGAGCTTTTTGCAAAACGTTTGACCAGTCTGCGTGTTTTCAGCCGCGTCTTCCCGACGCTGATTGCTAAATTTTTTAACTTTCTGTTACGAATATCAGTTGACCCACCCGCGACATCGAACCTATTATCATATATTAAGTGAGTATTGCGGGCCAATTCCTCCGACAGTTCCTCAATCTCGAGGATCGAACGTATTTTTTGTTTTGAAGAGTCAAGTCTTTCCCCACCAATTAGAGGTACGTCTAGCAAGCGGATCCAATCGAAGGCACCACAATCATCTCTGAGATAGGTGAAGAATAAAGCTAACTCTGTCGGAGATGAAGAAAATTTGAAGACTTGATCCCAAGTTACGGGGGTGGAATCACCCTTCGAAACTGAATAGTTTGTTTCTCCCACAACATCTTCAATCACGGCATCATCCGGTGTTTCGAACATGAAAATAAATATTTGCAAAGCATTTTTAGGTAATGCTTCCCGGGGAAGAGGAATCTCATTGCTTCTCAACTCTTTATACCTGATAGACACCCAATCCCGAATCTTATTACCGGAATTCAATTCATTGGCATACTCGTTGTTGTCAACCGCTTGCGATGCCAATGAATCAGACAGTATCCAGAATGAATCCGAGTTTGGAATCCTAGCACGACATGAATTATTCAAAAATGGATCATAAATCTTAGGTAATTCACCTCCGTTATCAGCCAATCCGGTCCTTCTTTCCATCGCTTTCCAGAAGATAGGCTCGGTGTCTAGGAATCGAATTCGGTCCTTTAACTCATTATTCAAATCCTTGTTTTTCCTGAATTGGTTCAAAATCCAGTCTTCATGCAGATGATGAGCTGGAAGTGGCATATCCGAATCCTCTAACGAGGTTCCTAACTGGTCTCCAAAGATCGACAAACTGGGTAACGCCGTGAGAGCCAACCGCTGTTTTCCACTAGTCAAACATTTGCTGAAAAAGTGATTTGATACTTGCTTCTTCACTAAGCTATCGCCGCCGAATCGGCTATTCTCTATATATCGTAAAGGACGATTTGGTTTGTATGGGTCGAACAAGGACGTGGGCCACGACTTGAAAATCCATAGCATCGAATCTGACAACTCCCGGAGATTGTTATCGAGCAAGACAAGTTCGTCTTCAAAATTCTTGGTGAAGAGAGGTACTGGAGCCTTACCCAAATAAACCAGTACATTAATGAGAACAACAATACTAAAAGTTTTGTAAATGACGCGTTTCATCAGCAGGTAGAGTATGGGTGAATCATATTCTACGCGAACCAGAAGTAATCTGGACAAGTAGCTGAATGACATATGACCGAGTGACCAACCCACGAAACTACTAATCAGAAATGTTATGTTGTTGCTATATCGAAAAATAAATAGGTGAATTGGTCTCGCCAATACGGGACTTGGTAAAAGAATTGGATTTAAAATCTGGAAAATGAAACTATCCAAGAATATATTACCGATTCGAAAGTCACTGAGTGAATTGGTCGGACGTAGAGTTCGATAATCCGGTAAATCCTTGGTTCGGAACCAGTAAAATAACATGTATGGTACTATTGGGACAGTTACAACATGTGGTTTCACTATCAATGCATATAGAGGTGAACAGAATATTGACAGAAATATTAGTAGCTATCCCATCATCAAACCACTCAAAGCGACGGTACCACTAAGATTCCCTCCCAAAAGAAAAGCTCTTATGGATAGTATTTGGGAGGGTCCAACGGGTAATGTTGTTAGTAATCCATAATATAGTCCGAATATTATAGGTGGACCTGCCACCTTCACCCGAGTAAGCAGCGAAACCTGCAGTAGATACAACGACATTTGAACGCTTTCTACGTTCATAATTATTTCCTTCCCATATTTTTCAGTTTTTTTTTTTTCCCGTAGAGTGCCGGCAACCTCTCCGTACCACTCCCGTAGCTAGCACAGCAACTCCTTCGGAAAGGAGTCGATGGATTTCTTAATCATGAGGAGACAGAATCCCATGATTAAGAATTTGGAGACGTCTCTATGCATTTCCCTCAATGGTCACTTCCCGTCACCCAATAATTCTATAATTTAGTGATTTGTTACCATCTGCTTCGACAGGTTACTCCAACCCAGACGCCCCGGATTATTATTACGCCGTAGGGGACGAGTAACAAGTTCAAGCACATCCCTCGCATTAGTGGATCCATGGATTTGGGCAAAGGTGAACTCGACAGACCATTTTGTATCAATACCTCTTGCTTCTAAAGGATTGGCATGAGCCATTCCAGTAATTGCTGAATCAGGTTTTAATTCATGCATACGCTGTATCTGGTTATAATTATCCGGTTTTTCCACGATCCGTGGCATGAGTGTACCCATCTCTTTGCAAGTATCTCGTGAGAAAGATGGCTCGGCAGCTTGATATCGTTTATCCATGTAGGGAATACCTGTTTCGTAGACAACCATTCCGCAGCGAATTGGGAATCTTGCTATAGAAATTTCTGATAGATTATCTCCCGTAAAAGATATAGATTTACCAGCTGCTATCTCAAGATAGTCTCTCAGACTCTTCCATATCTCATCCTCCCTCTCCTTCAAACCCTGAGGTTCCATATTAAAGGCGGAACAAATCTTTTCTATCCAAGCACGCGTCCCATCAGGACCAATAGGAAAAGGTGCTCCAATTAACTGGCATTTACGACGCCGCATCAGAGTCGTCGCTGTACGGCTCAGAGAGGGATTCACGCCGCAAACATACACTCCCTTGCCTAATGATGGAAGTTCAGTATATCTCTGGGAGGGTAACCACCCCGATACCTGAATGGATTGACGTTTCGATTCCGGATTCGGTTGAGAAGCTACAGTTGAAGTTAGAGATCCAAAAAGAACTGAAGCATGATTCTTTAATTTCCGTCCCTCCGGATTAGCCCCCCCCGCTTCCGTCGTCGCAGTGTCAACACCCCCAACTAAATCCTGTTTCTGTTCGTGTCTAGATATGTCAAATTCCGGACACCGATGCGTCGTGGCAGCTGATACAGTATCCTCTCCCTGAGTAAAAGCATAATCCGATCCATTGGCCCGCGCAACTACAATTGGTACTCCAAGTTCGTTTTCTAGCTTGGGTGCTATGCCTTCTAGGTCCGTCTTTGTTATTTCCGTGGTACATGTGCCAATCCAAATAATGACACTAGGGTTTCTATCTCGTTTTATTTGGATACAAATTCTCTCCAATTCCCCTTGATCATTTAATTGGGCCGAGACGTCCCCCTCTTCCGACTCTGCCATTGCATAACGAGGTTCCGCAAGGATCGTAACTCCAAGAGCGTTCTGTAAGAAATAACCACAAGTCTTTGTACCTACCACTGGGGAAAAGCTGTCTTCGATCTTTTGATATAACCAAGCCACACAACTAATGGGGCAAGAAGTGTGATAATTTCCGGTTTCACATTCAAAAGTGAGAGTTTCGGGAGTCTTCGTGAAAGGGTTTCCTCAGAAAGGGTACACATACAAGAAATTTGCAGTTTCGGTTTCGAATCATCGTAAAATCAAGCAGAATATCCTGTTGAGTTTGCTGGGCATTCCTCTGCCCCCCACCATCGGGATTCAGATAGAAATCGGAGAGCAGACTGAATAATTCTCTATCTGGAATTTCCCTTGGCACAACCCCTTCTGGTCGAGACAATATCTGATCCGCCACATTGGGATGGAAATCACAAACATAATTGAGATCTGATTGACATTCAGCCGTTTCAAACAATGTTTTCCCCTTCACCCTCGAGACCCGAATGTCCTCAATGAGAGGCAACACTTCCAGCACAGGCATCGGGCAGGCTTCTACATGTTTATCAATGAGATCTCTCCTAGATGTCCGATTCCCCACCAAACCTGCTAATCGCAATGGGTGGGTATGTGCCTTCTCCCTAACCGACGCAGCAATACGATTTGCTGCAAAAGGGGCATCGAATCCATTATCCGTGATAATAATGCAATAATCCGCATGATTCGATGGAGCGGCAAAACCTCCACGGACTACGTCCCCTAAAACGTCGAATAGAGTAGTATCATATTCATAAGAAGCATTCGATTCTTTCGATGATTTAACCGTTTCTCCCACTACGTATCCCCCACAACCAGCTCCCGCAGGTGGTCCCCCTGCTTCAACACGATCCACTCCGCCATAACCCTTATAAATGACATCCTCAGGCCACACATCTTCATAGTGGTAATCCTTCGATTGCAAAGTGTCTATAATGGTAGGTATCAAGAATCCCGTGGGGGTGAAAGTACTATCATGTTTCGGATCACATCCAATTTGCAATACCCGTTTTCCGCGTCTCGCCAAAGCTATTGATATATTACAACTTGTTGTTGACTTACCAATTCCACCCTTTCCATAAACTGCTACTTTCGTTTCGCAAAGCTCCGATTCATTTTCTTCATCCCGACTATCCCCCACTTCCCCCCCCCTCCCCCTCACGTTCTCTTTCCCCTTTTTTCTTCATTTTTCACCCCTTATCCATACTTTCCCCCCGTAGACTCATTCATTCCATTTATGGATTCAAGTTTATGGATCCTCCACCCGCCTGCAATTATTGATATCGATACGGATCGTGGGGTTCCATGGGCGGGAGAGTATCTTCTTATTCATTCGGATTGATGATTGGTATTATTCTACTGCTAACTGCCTTCGTTTCTCTTGTCTCCTAAGAGTTTTTTTCTTCTCCTTTCCAAGATATTCCTTATACCTCTATAAGTATCCTGTGACTATTCTACTATGTTTTCCGGAAAAGGAGAAATAGAAACTAGTGATTGGTGATCGATCGATATGCATCTTGGGGTTGGGGGGGGGGCGATCAATCACGACCAAGATCAACCATGACCGAGATCTTCCACACCAGCCCCCCCCCCGATTCGTAGGCTCTATCCGAGAAGGCAAAAGGGATTGCTATCATTACTGCTTCTTCCTATAATGAGAGTTAGGGTGTACGCGAGGTTCATGAAGTCTCGAAGAAAGCTTTGGGTCTTCGAGTGGTTAACGTCTTGCAGATCAAGGGGCGGCTCAAGGAACAAGAGTCTCTGGAAGTATATGGGATTGAATCATCTGCCACTTTCCTCGGTAGCTCAGCGGTAGAGCGGTCGGCTGTTAACCGATTGGTCGTAGGTTCAAATCCCACCCGGGGAGATTCATCCATTTCCAGTAGGATAGAAGATAGTCTAGATGATGTACCTCCCTTCAATAGGGATAATACTTCACTTACGTCAGGGGAGGGGGAGGTACCTCCTCATAATATATATCGTAGAAACCGATAGTATCTTTGAAGATTTACATTATCCACATTCGAGATTCTCAGTAATGAGGTAGTTCTCCCACACCCGTATGCCGAATCGGGACTATAACCATATAGTCGATCAACCGATAGAGGATTCAATATCATGCCTATTTTAAGCTCTAATAATGGATAGAAGACTCCATACCCTCCCTTCTCTTGGCCAATCTAATGCTTCTAAGGATCCGAGTCTAGCGTCGCTTCTTCGAGAATCCCTACTCCAGAGTACTGAATGGTTGGGATAAGCAAATCAATCAATCTTTGTTTTGTCCTCGTCGGAGTCTAGATGTATCGAAGGCTTCTACTCGCTCGACTTGTTACTAGATTGTAAAACCGGAGATTCCACCCCCGGGAATTCTTCCCGATGGGGTTCCCCCCACAGGGGGGGATGTTCTGTCGGTGTGGATCCGTGACAATACCCCGTTCCGGAGTCCCAATCGGGACTATTCCCAACGGGGAATTCAACTCGAGGGGGAACCAATGAATTACTTGTAGAAGCTACTGCTGGAGACTACTAAATATCAGGCTTACTATACGAAAGAGTCAGGTCATATATCATTCCGTTTTGGCGAGAGAGTCATGCCTTTGCGAAGGATCAAGTCCCACAGCTTCAGCTCTGCGTCCGCGCCCGGAA